>NC_085139.1:251738122-252038408 GCF_024139115.2 Armigeres subalbatus | reverse complement strand
CCTGAGTCCGACCAAGTGACTTCCCATTCTCTAAATAGTATCTAACGGCGCTGCTTCAGTCCAGTCTTTTCCCAACACACATGCAATCATGTAGTAATGAATGGCTTCTGCAGAATACCTTTGTTCTAGACGCTTCCCGACTCAATTGGAAAGGGAAACTGCCTTTTGTTTGCACCCTCCGTCGTGGTTTGAGCGAACGAGGGAGCCGTGGCTTATCGGCATTTTGCAAACCCAGCCACCGATGAATCTCCTGTTCGTGGGATTTCGAAATAGCAAATCTTGCAACACTGTTTCCCCTGATTCCCTCGATCGAACGTCACCAGCCATTTGTCAATGTTTACACCGTCAACAAAGTCTCCAATTACATCACCACAACAATGGAGCAGCCGAGCGGTCGGTCGGTGATCAAACCCATTCAAATCCATTTCCCGATACGGCTGCTCCAATTTCCGCACACGCCAGTAGATGGCAGTTTGATTGGGTTTACTTTCTTCCCGTATCTTTATTGCGGGATTCTGAAGCTCATCAAAAGGTCGACCCATTAAACCAATTTGTATTGTTATTGCGGTCGGACGATGAAGAAAAGCGAAAGCGAAAATGGCCATTCGCTGCACGTATGTTGGAGCTTCTAGGCTGGACGACTGGTGGACGGGCTTATCATTTAATAATGGACCAACCACTCACTCGGCAGTAAAAGCAAAAGTCCCGCGCTGGGCACGAATCTAATTGCGACCGATTACTTGCACTTTTTGATGGCGGCCGTAGTCACGCAATTCGCGCATTTTAGCGTCCATTTTAATCAATCGATACGTAACTGGTTGGTGGTAGCTCAAAAACACATTTTTACTACTCGATGAGTGTTGCAGTGAAGAACATGATTCAAGCCTCCACCGAACCGACAGTAACTGACTTGACTATGTGGTGAGTGGTTTTGCTAACTAACCTAAAAGCAAATACGGGAAATGGATGTGGATGCTTATGAAACGTGTAATTCGGTACCAACATACGGGCAAGCAGCCGAACGAGAAATCGATTAGAAAATGCAGCCAACTGTGTCATAACTGAGAACGATTTGCGAGGTGCAGTGACCTGGTTCTGAATGCACCGCATCCATCGCATCGGTGAGGAATTGCAGCTCGGCATGGAGCGGTTCTTCCCCTATCGGATTGTGAATCGGCGGGAGCGGGCAAAGCGACTTGTAGAACATGACGAATTGAACGTTTGCCAAGTAACATAAGTTGAGATTTGTTTGACACGAATTCAAGCTTCATTTTTCGAGATGAATTTTAATTCTACAATTTGAGAGGGACAGATACTCTCTCAAAATTTTTAAAGACATTATAAACAAATATTGGCGCCCAACATTATTGAAAATAGGACAATAAAAAGAAATGAATTGATAAACATTCTGGCTTCGAATCCAAGACAATCTGCCTATGAGCAATTCGTAATTTATAACCTTCAAGTATTACGACATTTTGCAATGACAAAATTATGCCATTTTGGCGTGAAAAAATCCTACATAAATGTATCAGCAGTTAGGCGCCAAGATATTGTAAAAAAAAACATTTTCCAGATTCTAACTGAAACTTAGTTGCAAATTATTTTCGATAGTACTGACACAACTAACGTAAAAACGTTTCTATCCACAAGAGAAAATTCCGCACACAACATTTGAATTGGATTTGAAAAGAGTTTGGTTGAATTTGGATTGTAATTGGTTCGAATTTGATTGGAATTACTTGGATTTGGATTGGATTTGGAAGTATTTGGATTGTGCTTGGATTTTTGGAAATTTTGATTGGATTTGCTTTTGAATTGCATTCGATTTGGATTGAAATGGTTGAAATGGATTAGGATTGGACTTGAATTGAATATAGAATTGATTTGGATTGGATAGAGATTGGATTTGAAATGGATTCGAATTAGTTTTGGATTGAAATTTGATTTGTATTGGATTTGAAATTTGGAAATCTAATCCAAACCCAATCCACATCCAATCCAAACCGAATCCAAATCCAATCCAAATCCAATCCAAACCGAATCCAAATCCAAATCCAATCCAAATCCAATCCAAATCTAATCCTAATCAATCCGTCAATCAATCCAATCCAAACCAATCCAAATCCAATCAAACCAATCCAAACCAATCCAAATCAATCAAACCAATCCAATCCCAGGTCAAATCAAATCCAATCAAATCCAATCCAATCCAGTCAAGTCAATCCAGATCCAGTCAGGTCAGTCCAAGTCAGTCCAAATCCAGTCAAATCAGTCCAAATCCAGTCCAGATCGGTCCAGGTCAGTCCAGATCCAGTCAAATCAGTCAATCCAAGTCAGTCCGATCCAAGTCAGTCAGTCCAGATCCAGTCCAGGTCAGTCCAGGTCAGTCAAGGTCAGTCCAAGATCCAGTCCAAGGTCCAGTCCAGATCCAGTCAGGTCAGTCAGATCCAGTCCAGATCCAGTCAGATCGGTCCAGATCCAGTCCAGGTCAGTCCAGTCAGATCAGTCCAGGTCAGTCCAGGTCAGTCAGATCAGGTTCAGGTCCAGTCCAGATCCAGTCAGGTCAGTTCAGATCTGATCCAGATCCAGTCCAGATCAGTCCTGATCCAGTCCAGTCCAGTCCGGATCCAGTTCAGATCGGTTCAGAGTCAGATCCAGTACCAGATCAGTCAGTCCAGGTCAGTCCAGGTCCAGGTCCAGTCAGATCCAGTCCAGGTGCAGTCCAGAGTCAGGTCCAGTCCAGGTCAGTCCAGGTCCAGTCCAGGTCGGTCCAGATCCAGTCCAGGTCCAGGTCCAGGTCGGTCAGGTCGGTCCAGGTCAGGTCCAGTCCAGATCCAGATCTGAGTCCAGGTCAGATCCAGGTCCAGGTCCAGGTCCAGTCCAGGTCGGTCAGGTCAGTTCAGAGTCTGATCAGGTCAGTCCAGGTCCAGTCAGGTCCAGTCCAGATCAGGTCAGTCCAGGTCGGTCAGATCCAGTCCAGGTCCAGTCCAGATCCAGTCCAGGTCAGTCAGATCAGTCCAGGTCAGTCCAGGTCAGATCCAGTCCAGGTCAGTCAGGTCAGTCCAAGATCAGTCCAGGTCAGTCAAGATCCAGTCCAGATCCAGTCCAGATCCAGTCCAGATCCAGTCAGATCCAGTCCAGATCCAGTCCAGGTCCAGTCCAGGTCAGTCAGTCAGTCAGTCCAGTCAGTCAGATCCAGTCCAGTCCAGGTCGGTCAGTCAGATCCAGTCAGATCCAGTCCAGATCCGGTCAGATCCAGTCCAGATCCAGTCCAGATCCAGTCCAAGTCAGTCCAAAGCCAGTCCAGATCCAGCCCAGATCCAGTCAGGTCCAGTCCAGGTCAGTCCAGTTCCAGTCCAGGCCCAGTCCAGGTCAGGTCCAGTCGGAGTCCAGGTCCAGTCCAGATCGGTCAGTCCAGGTCAGATCAGTCCAGATCCAGTCAGAGTCCAGTCCAGGTCAGTCCCAGATCCAGTCAGGTCCAGGTCGGTCAGGTCAGTCCAGATCCAGTCAGATCCAGTCCAGGTCAGTCAGGCCCAGATCCAGTCCAGTCCAGTCCAGGTCGGTCAGGCCCAGTCCAGGTCCAGTCCAGATCCGGTCAGGTCCAGTCCAGGTCCGGCCCAGGTCAGTCCAGATCCAGTCAGGTCAGTCCAGGTCAGTCCAGATCGGTCCAGGTCCAGTCAGAGTCGGTCAGCCCCAGATCCAGTCCAGGTCAGTCCAGTCCAGTCCAGGTCAGTCAGGTCCAGTCAGTCAGTCCAAGATCCAGTCCAGTCAGTCCAGTCCAGTCCAGGTCAGTCCAGATCAGTCCAGATCCAGTCCAGAGTCAGTCCAGGTCAGTCAGGTCAGTCCAAGATCCAGTCAGATCCAGTCCAGGTCAGTCCAGATCCAGTCCAGGTCAGTCCAGATCCAGTCCAGGTCCAGTCAAGTCAGTCAGGTCAGTCCAGATCCAGTCCAGGTCGGTCAGGTCGGTCAAGTCCAGATCCAGTCCAGGTCAGTCCAGGTCAGTCAGATCCAGTCAGATCCAGTCCAAGTCAGTCCAAGTCAGTCCAGATCCAGTCCAGATCCAGTCCAGATCCAGTCCAGGTCAGTCCAGGTCAGTCAGGTCGATCCAGTCCAGTCCAGATCAGGCCCAGGTCAGTCCAGATCCAGTCAGGCCCAGTCCAGATCCAGTCCAGGCCCAGTCAAGTCCAGGTCAGTCGAGTCAGATCCAGTCCAGATCAGTCCAGGTCAGTCCAGATCCAGTCCAGGTCCAGTCCAGATCAGTCCAGGTCCAGTCAGGCCCAGTCCAGTCCAGGTCAGTCAGGTCAGTCAGGCCCCAGTCCAGGTCGGTCAGGTCAGTCCAGATCAGCCCCAGATCAGTCCAGGATCAGTCCAGGTCAGTCCAGATCCAGTCCAGATCCAGTCAGGTCAGTCCAGGTCAGTCCAGATCGGTCAGGTCAGTCCAGATCCAGTCCAGATCCAGTCCAGGTCAGTCCAGGTCAGTCCAGATCCAGTCAGGTCAGTCCAGGTCAGTCAGATCCAGTCCAGATCCAGTCCAGGTCAGTCAGATCCAGTCCAGATCAGTCCAGATCGGTCCAGATCCAGTCAGTCAGTCCAGATCCAGTCCAGGTCAGTCCAGATCCAGTCCAGGTCAGTCCAGATCCAGTCAGGTCAGTCCAGATCCAGTCCAGGTCCAGTCAGATCCAGTCAAGATCCAGTCAGATCAGTCCAGATCCGGTTCAGATCCAGTCCAGGTCAGGTCAAGTCGGTCGATCCGGTCTGGAGTCAGTATCAGATCCAGTCCAGATCCAGTACCAGATCCAGTCCTTGTCAGGTCAGTCAGGTCGATTCAGTCCAGGTTCAGTCCAGATCAAGTCCAGGTCAGTCCAGGTCAGTCAGATCCAGTCCAGATCCAGTCCAGGTCAGTCCAGATCCAGTCAGGTCAGTCCAGATCCGGTCCAGATCCAGTCCAGATCAGTCAGATCCAGTCCAGGTCAGTCAGTCGGTCCAAGGTCAGTCCAGATCGGTCCAGATCGGTCCAGTCCAGGTCAGTCCAGTCCAGTCCAGGTCGGTCCAGGTCAGTCCAGGTCAGTCCAGTCCAGTCCAGGTCAGTCCAGATCCAGTCAGGTCGGTCAGGTCAGTCCAGGTCAGTCCAGTCGGTCAGTCCAGTCAGGTCAGGTCAGTCCAGATCCAGTCAAGATCCAGTCAGATCCAGTATAAGATCAGTCCAGTCAGATCAAGTCCAGTCAGTCCGGTCCAGTCAGGTCAGTCAGGTCAGTCCAGATCCAGTCCAGGTCAGTCCAGATCGGTCAGGTCAGTCCAGATCCAGTCCAGGTCAGTCCAGTCAGTCAGATCCAGTCCAGGTCAGTCCAGATCCAGTCCAGATCAGCCCAGTTCAGTCCAGTCAGGTCCGGTCAATTGGAGTCGGTCCAGGTCAAGTCAGAATCCGGTTCAGATCCGGTCAGTCCAGGTCAGTCCAGTCCAGGTCAGTCCAGATCCAGTCCAGATCAGTCCAGGTCAGTCCAGGTCAGTCCAAGTCAGTCCAGTCAGGTCAGTCAGGTCAGTCCAGATCCGGTCAGGTCAGTCAGGTTCCAGTCAGGTTCAGATCCAGATCCAGTCAGGTCAGTCAGGTCCAGTCCAGGTCAGTCCAGATCCAGTCAGATCCAGTCCAGTCCAGATCCAGTCCAAGTCAGTCAGGTCCAGTCAGTCAGTCCAGATCCAGTCAAGTCAGTCCAAGATCCAGTCCAGGTCAGTCAAGTCGGTCCAGTCAGTCCAGTCCAGGTCAGTCCAGGTCAGTCCAGATCCAGTCCAGGTCAGTCCAGATCCAGTCCAGGTCGGTCCAGGATCCAGTCAGTCCAGTCAGATCAGTCGGTCAGGTCAGTCCAGGTCAGGTCAGTCCAGATCGGTCCAGGTCAGTCCAGATCCAGTCCAGATCCAGTCCAGGTCAGTCCAGATCGATCAGTCCAGGTCCGGTCCAGATCAGTCAGGTCAGTCCAGATCGGTCAGTCCAGATCCAGTCCAGATCCAGTCCAGGTCAGTCCAAGGTCCAGTCAGTCCAGGTCAGGTCAGGTCAGTCAGTCCAGATCCAGTCAGATCCAGTCCAGGTCAGTCCAGGTCCAGTCCAGATCCAGTCCAGATCCAGTCAGGTCAGTCCAGGTCAGTCCAGTCAGTCCAAGATCCAGTCCAGGTCCGGTCCAGGTCAGTCCAGGTCAGGTCGGAGTCAGTCCAGATCCAGTCAGATCCAGTCAAGTCAAGTCCGGTCAGGTCCAGTCCAGGTCAGTCAGTCAGTCGGTCAGGTCAAGTCCAGATCCAGTCCAGATCCAGTCAGGCAGTCAAGATCAGTCAGATCCGGTCAGGTCAGTCAGATCCGGTCAAGGTCAGTCCAGGTCCAGTCCAGGTCAGTCAGATCCAGTCCAGGTCAGTCAGGTCCAGTCAGGTCAGTCCAGGTCAGTCCAAGTCAGTCCAGTCAGGTCAGTCCAGATCCAGTCCAGATCCAGTCCAGGTCGAGTCCAGATCCAGTCCAGATCCAGTCCAGATCCAGTCAGGTAGATCCAAGAGGTCGGTCAAGATCGGTCAGATCCAGGTCGGTCAAGGTCGGTCCAAGTCAGTCCAGATCCAGGTTCAGGTCAGTCCAGATCCAGTCCAGATCCAGTCCAGATCCAGTCAGGTCAGTCCAGGTCAGTCCAGATCCAGTCCAGGTCAGTCCAGATCCAGTCCAGATTCCAGTCAGTCCAGGTCAGATCAGTCCAGGTCGGTCAGATCAGTCCAGGTCAGTCCAGATCCAGTCCAGATCCAGTCAGTCAGGTCGATTCCAGGTCAGTCCAGGTCAGTCCAGATCCAGTCCAGATCCAGTCAGATCCAGTCCAGGTCGGTCAGTCCAAGTCGGTCCAGGTCAGTCCAGGTCAGTCCAGATCCAGTCCAGGTCGAGTCAGGTCAGTCAGGTCAGTCCAGATCCAGTCCAGATCCAGTCCAGGTCAGTCAGGTCAGTCCAGATCCAGTCCAGATCAGTCCAGGTCAGTCCAGATCAGTCCAGGTCAGTCAGATCCAGTCCAGGTCAGTCCAGGTCCAGTCAGATCGGTCAGTCCAGGTCAGTCCAGATCCGGTCAGATCCAGTCCAGGTCAGTCCAGATCAGTCCAGATCCAGTCCAGGTCAGTCCAGATCCAGTCCAGGTCAGTCCAGGTCAGTCCAGATCCAGTCCAGGTCAGTCCAGGTCAGTCCAGATCAGTCCAGATCCAGTCCAGATCCAGTCCAGGTCAGTCCAGGTCGGTCAGGTCCAGTCCAGGTCAGTCAGGTCAGTCCAGATCAGTCCAGTCAGGTCCAGGTCAAGTCCAGGTCGGTCCAGATCGGTCCAGGTCAGTCCAGATCCAGTCCAGGTCGAGTCAGGTCAGTCCAGGTCAGTCAGTCCAGATCAGTCCAGATCAGTCCAGATCCAGTCAGGTCCAGTCCAGGTCAGTCCAAGGTCAGTCAGGTCGGTCCAGGTCAGTCCAGGTCAGTCCAGGTCAGTCAAGATCGGTCAGGTCAGTCCAGGTCAGTCCAGGTCAGGTCCAGAGGTCCAGTCAGATCCAGTCCAGGATCCAGTCCAGATCCAGTCCAGATCCGGTCAGGTCAGTCCAGATCCAGTCCAGGTCCAGTCCAGTCCAGTCCAGGTCAGTCCAGGTCAGTCAGATCGGTCCAGATCCAGTCAGAGGTCGGTCCAGATCCCAGTCAGTCAGTCAGATCCAGTCCAGGGTCCAGTCCAGAGTCAGTCAGGTCAGGTCAGATCAGTCAGGTCAGTCCAGGTCAGTCCAGGTCAGTCCAGGTCAGTCCAGGTCAGTCAGGTCAGTCCAGGTCAGTCCAGATCCAGTCCAGATCCAGTCCAGGTCAGTCCAGGTCAGTCCGATCAGGTCAGTCCAGATCCAGTCAGTCGGTCAGGTCAGTCCAGGTCCAGTCCAGGTCAGTCCAGGTCAGTCAGATCCAGTCCAGATCAGTCCAGGTCAGTCCAGGTCCAGTCCAGATCAGTCCAGGTCCAGTCCAGGTCAGTCCAGATCCAGTCCAGTCAGTCCAGTCAGGTCAGTCCAGGTCAGTCCAGATCCAGTCCAGATCAGTCCAGGTCAGTCCAGGTCAGTCCAGATCCAGTCAGATCCAGTCAAGGTCCAGTCCAGGTCAGTCAGTCAGTCAGTCAGTCAGGTCAGTCAGGTCCAGTCCAGGTCCAAATTCCAGTCCAGGTCCAGTCCAGATCGGTCAGGTCAGTCCAGATCCAGTCCAGATCCAGTCAGGTCAGTCCAGGTCAGTCCAGATCCGGTCAGGTCAGTCAGAGTCCAGTCCAGGTCAGTCCAGGTCAGTCCAGATCCAGTCCAGGTCAGTCCAGGTCAGTCCAGTCAGTCCAGTCCAGGTCAGGTCCAGATCAGTCCAGGTCGGTCAGGTCAGTCCAGATCCAGTCAGGTCAGTCCAGGTCCAGTCAGTCCAGTCAGTCAGTCAGTCGGTCAGATCCAGTCCAGGTCCAGTCAGATCCAGTCCAGATCCGGTCAGATCCAGTCCAGATCCAGTCCAGATCCAGTCCAGGTCAGTCCAGTCCAGTCAGGTCAGTCCAGGTCAGTCCAGATCCAGTCCAGGTCAGTCCAGATCCAGTCCAGATCCAGTCCAGGTCAGTCAGGTCAGTCAGTCCAGTCCAGGATCCAGTCCAGATCCAGTCAGGTCCAGTCCAGATCCAGTCCAGGTCAGTCCAGGTCAGTCCAGATCCGGTCCAGGTCGGTCCAGGTCAGTCCAGGTCGGTCCAGATCCAGTCCAGGTCAGTCCAGAGTCAGGTCCAGGTCGGTCAGGTCCAGTCCAGGTCAGTCAGGTCCAGTCCAGATCCAGTCCAGGTCGGTCAGGTCGAGTCAGATCCAGTCCAGGTCGTCAGGTCAGTCCAGGTCAGTCCAGATCCAGTCCAGATCCGGTCAAGATCCAGTCCAGGTCAGTCCAGATCGGTCAGTCCAGATCCAGTCCAGGTCAGTCCAGGTCAGTCCAGGTCAGTCCAGGTCCAGTCCAGGTCGGTCCAGGTCAGTCAGGTCAGTCCAGGTCAGTCCAAGTCAGTCCAGTCAGTCAGGTCAGTCCAGATCCAGTCCAGGTCAGTCCAGGTCAGTCCAGGTCAGTCCAGATCAGTCAGTCAGGTCAGTCCAGATCAGTCCAGATCCAGTCCAGGTCAGTCCAGGTCAGTCCAGATCCAGTCCAAGATCCAGTCCAGGTCAGTCCAGATCCAGTCCAGGTCCAGTCCAGGTCAGTCCAGGTCAGTCAGGTCAGTCCAGGTCCAGTCCAGGTCAGTCAGATCCAGTCCAGGTCCAGTCCAGGTCAGTCCAGATCCAGTCCAGTCCAGGTCAGTCCAGATCCAGTCCAGATCCAGTCAGGTCGGTCCAGGTCAGTCAGGTCCAGTCCAGGTCCAGTCCAGATCCGGTCAGGTCAGTCCAGGTCAGTCCAGATCAGTCCAGATCCAGTCCAGGTCAGTCCGTCCAGATCCAGTCAGGTCAGTCCAGGTCAGTCCAGATCCAGTCCAGATCAGTCCAGGTCCAGTCCAGGTCAGTCCAGTCAAGTCGGTCCAGGTCAGTCCAGATCCAGTCCAGATCGGTCAGGTCAGTCCAGATCCAGTCCAGATCCAGTCCAGGTCAGTCCAGATCCAGTCCAGGTCAGTCAGATCAGTCCAGGTCAGTCAAGTCGGTCCAGTCAGTCCAGGTCAGTCAGTCAAGGTCAGTCCAGATCCAGTCCAGATCCAGTCAAGGTCAGTCCAGATCAGGTCAGTCCAGGTCAGTCCAGGTCAGTCCAGATCCAGTCCAGGTCAGTCCAGATCCAGTCCAGGTCAGTCCAGGTCCAGTCCAGGTCAGTCCAGGTCCAGTCAGGTCAGTCCAGATCCAGTCCAGATCCAGTCCAGATCCAGTCCAGGTCAGTCCAGATCCAGTCAGGTCAGTCCAGATCGGTCCAGGATCCAGTCAGATCCAGGTCGAGTCCGGTCAGGTCAGTCCAGGTCAGTCAGATCCAGTCAGGTCAGTCCAGGTCAGTCCAGTCAGTCCAGATCCAGTCCAGGTCCAGTCCAGGTCCAGTCAGGTCAGTCCAGTCCAGATCCAGTCCAGATCCAGGTCAGTCCAGGTCAGTCAGATCCAGTCAGTCCAGTCCAGATCAGTCAGATCCAGTCCAGGTCAGTCCAGATCGGTCCAGGTCAGTCAGGTCAGTCCAGTCCAGTCCAGGTCCAGTCAGATCCAGTCCAGGTCAGTCCAGATCCAGTCCAGATCCAGTCCAAGATCGGTCAGGTCCAGTCCAGATCAGTCCAGGTCAGTCCAGATCCAGTCAGGTCAGTCAGTCAGTCCAGATCCGGTCAAGATCAGTCCAGGATCCAGTCCAGATCAGTCCAGGTCGGTCCAGATCCAGTCAGTCAGATCCAGTCCAGGTCAGTCCAGATCCAGTCCAGATCCAGTCAGATCCAGTCCAGATCCAGTCCAGGTCAGTCCAGGTCCAGTCCAGGTCAGTCCAGGTCCAGATCCAGTCCAGGTCAGTCCAGATCCAGTCAGATCCAGATCCAGGTCAGGTCAGTCCAGATCCAGGTCAGTCAGGTCAGTCCAGGTCCAGTCCAGATCCAGTCAGAGTCAGTCCAGGTCAGTCCAGATCGGTCAGATCAGTCAGATCCAGTCCAGGTCAGTCCAGGTCAGGTCAGATCCAGATCCAGTCCAGGTCAAGTCGGTCAGATCCAGTCCAGATCCAGTCCAGGTCAGTCCAGGTCAGTCCAGGTCAGTCAGGTCGGTCCAGGTCCAGTCCAGATCCAGTCAGGTCAGTCCAGATCCAGTCCAGGTCAGTCCAGGTCCAGTCAAGGTCAGTCCAGGTCAGTCCAGATCCAGTCCAGATCCAGTCCAGATCCAGTCCAGGTCAGTCAAGTCCAGTCAGGTCAGTCCAGATCGGTCAGGTCCAGTCAGATCCAGTCCAGGTCAGTCCAGATCCGTCAAGTCCGATCCAGTCCAGGTCAGTCCAGATCCAGTCAGGTCAGTCAGGTCAGTCCAGATCCGGTCCAGATCCAGTCCAGATCCAGTCCAGGTCAGTCAGATCCAGTCCAGGTCAGTCCAGATCCAGTCAGGTCAGTCCAGAGTCCAGTCCAGATCGGTCCAGATCAGTCCAGGTCAGGTCGGTCCAGATCCAGTCCAGATCCAGTCCAGATCCAGTCAGATCGGTCAGAGTCAGTCCAGATCCAGTCCAGATCCAGTCAGATCAGTCAGATCCAGTCAAGATCGATCCAGATCCAGTCCAGTCAGTCAGAGGTCAGTCCAGATCGAAGTCCAGATCCAGTCAGTCAGTCCAGGTCCAGTCCAGATCCAGTCCAGGTCAGTCCAGGTCGGTCCAGATCCAGTCCAGATCCAGTCAGGTCAGTCCAGGTCAGTCCAGATCCAGTCCAGGTCAGGTCCAGGTCAGTCCAGTCAATCCAGTCGGTCCAGGTCAGTCCAGATCCAGTCCAAGATCAGTCCAGGTCAGTCAGTCCAGTCAGTCCAGGTCGGTCAGGTCCAGTCCAGATCCAGTCAGGTCAGTCCAGGTCAGTCCAGATCCAGTCAGGTCAGTCCAGATCCAGTCCAGGTCCAGTCCAGATCCAGTCCAAGGTCAGTCCAGTCCAGATCAGTCAGATCCAGTCCAGATCGGTCAGGTCAGTCAGGTCAGTCCAGATCCAGTCCAGGTCCAGTTCAGTCAGATCCAGTCAGGTCCAGTCAGATCCAGTCCAGTCAGTCAGAGTCAGTCCAGGTCCAGTCCAGGTCGGTCCAGATCCAGTCAGGTCAGTCCAGGTCAGTCCAGATCCAGTCAGATCCAGTCCAGGTCAGTCCAGATCGATCCAGATCCAGTCCAGGTCAGTCCAGTCGGTCCAGATCGAGTCCAGGTCAGTCCAGTCAGAGTCCAGTCAGATCAGGTCAGTCCAGATCCAGTCCAGATCCAGTCCAGATCCAGTCAGGTCAGTCCAGATCCAGTCCAGATCCAGTCCAGGTCAGTCCAGATCCAGTCAGGTCAGTCCAGGTCAGTCCAGATCCAGTCCAGGTCAGTCAGATCGGTCCAGATCCAGTCCAGGTCAGTCAGATCGGTCCAAGATCAGTCAGTCAGATCCAGTCCAAGATCAGTCCAGATCCAGTCCAGTCCAGTCCAGGTCGAGTCAGGTCAGTCCAGGTCCGGTCCAGGTCCAGTCCAGGTCAGTCCAGGTCAGGTCAGGTCAGTCCAGGTCGGTCAGGTCAGTCCAGTCAGTCAGGTCCAGTCCAGATCAGTCCATCCAGTCAGGTCCAGTCAGTCAGTCCAGGTCAGTCCAGTCAGATCAGTCAGGATCCAGTCCATGTTCGGCCCGGTCCAGTCCAGGTCCAGTCCAGGTCCAGTCAGTCAGTCGGTCCAGGTCAGATCCAGTCAAGTCCAGTCCATGAGTCAGTCAAGGTCAGATCCAGTCCAGGTCAGGTCCAGATCCAGTCCAGGTCAGATGGTCCAAGGTCAGTCCAGGTCAGTCCAGTCAGTCAGATCCGGTCCAGATCCAGTCAGGTCAGTTCGCCTCAGTCCAGGCATCAGTCCAGGTCGGATCCAGATCCAGTCAGGTTCAGTCAGTCCAGTCAGGTCAGTCCAGGTCAGGTCAAGTCCAGATCCAGTCCAAGGTCAGTCAGATCCAGTCCAGGTCAGTCCAGGTCAGTCCAGATCAGTCCAGGTCGATTTAGATCCAGTCAGGTCAGTCCAGGTCAGTCCAGGTCGGTCAGATCCAGTCCAGATCCAGTCCAGGTCAGTCCAGATCCAGTCAGATCCAGTCAGGTCAGTCCAGATCCAGTCCAGGTCAGTCCAGATCGGTCAAGTCCAGGTCAGTCCAGAGTCCAGTCCAGGTCGGTCCAGTCGGTCCAGGTCGGTCAGGATCGGTCCAGGTCGATCCAGTCGGTCGATCCAGTCCAGGTCAAGTCCAGGTCAGTCCAGGTCCGGTCCAGATCCAGTCCAGGTCAGTCCAGATCCAGTCAGGTCCAGTCCAGGTCAGTCCAGATCCAGTCCAGGTCAGTCCAGTCGGTCCAGAGTCAGTCAGGTCAGTCAGGTCCAGTCCAGGTCAGTCCAGGTCAGTCAGGTCAGTCCAGGTCCGGTCCAGGTCAGTCCAGGTCAGTCCAGATCCAGTCCGATCAGTCCAGGTCAGTCCAGGTCAGTCCAGATCCAGTCCAGATCAGTCCAGATCCAGTCAGGTCAGTCCAGATCCAGTCAGGTCAGTCCAGGTCAGTCAGGTCAGTCCAGTCAGTCAAGGTCAGTCAGATCCAGTCCAGGTCAAGTCCAGATCGGTCCAGATCAGTCCAGATCCAGTCAAAGGTCAGTCAGGATCCAGTCCAGATCCAGTCCAGGTCAGTCCAGATCCAGTCAGTCAGTCCAGGTCAGTCAGGTCCAGTCAGGTCAGTCCAGATCCAGTCCAGGTCAGTCAGGTCAGTCCAAGTCCAGTCCAGGTCAGTCCAGGTCAGTCCAGGTCAGTCCAGTCAGATCCCAGGTCAGTCAAAGTCCAGTCAGGTCGGTCAGGTCAAATCCAGTCCAGTCAGTCCAAGTCCAAGTCAGATCCAGTCAATCCAGTCCGGTCCAAATCAGTCAATCCGGTCAGGTCAATCCAAATCAGTCCAAATCAGTCCATATTCAACCAAGTCGGTCCAATCCAGATCAAATCCAGTCAAATCCGGTCCAAAGGTCAATCAATCCAGGTCAAGTCCAGGTCAATCGGAGTCCAGGTCAGTCCAAATCAATCCAGATCCAATCAAATCAATCAAATCCAATTCATATACAATCCAAACACAATCCAAATCGAATCCAAATCCAATTTAAATCCAAACTTAGTCAAAATCCAATTCAAATCGAATTTAAATCCCAATCCAAGTTCAGTTCAAATCTTACCCAAGTCTAATTCTAACGAAGTCATGAAATTCGTAACATTGAAATGGATATGATTTTTTAAATGCATTAAAAAATTTGTTCACTGTACCTATTTGGAATGTTCCAAGGCCCGCATGTCATGTACCTTGCCTGGTACAAATTATGATCATTGACTATTTAACTCTTATTTGGTTTCTGCGTCACCGTTAGCGCAAATAAACCTACTTTTACTTAAGACAATAGTAAATGCTCGTCAGCTTACCGTTTTCAATGCTATCCCATTCCTTTTTAGAATTTTTGTTCGGTCAATTACGCACAACGATTGCATTGTTACTTTGCTCAAAACGCATGTTTTGTCCACCTTTGTACAGTCGTTAAACACATATCTACGAAATCGATAAACTGAACCCAAACTATGGAATTCAAACAATTCTTTTTACCGCACATCACTCAGTCAGGTGTTGTTTGCTAACGTTCACGCGCGCCAAAGTGGACTGCCCCCCGTTGACGGGAAACGATTACAGGTGACGACAACCAACCCACAACGGTCCGAATAGCGAACGGATGAAACGGACCAAATTGTTGGTAAACAAATGGCCATTAGCAGCCACAGTAAAACGTTGTTGGTTCACGGTACCTAAATCCGAAATCAATCCATAAGAAGGAAGCCCCACCACAAACAATGCCAAACGCGCGCTGCGGACCGAGGCGTTGTTGGTTATTTTTGTTATTGTTATCGTTCACACATGCATTCCCGGCACGCGTACCCTTGGCGGGGTCACTCTGCACGTCCAAAACTCGATTCTAATGCGTTTTGGTGTGTCTTATCGTCCGCCTCACCACCGGATGCCCGAAACCATTTGGGTTGGCCAAAAATAGTGGCGTGAAGGCAATTTCGCGCCGCATGGCCCGAATAGGCGCTACGGCGCACAACATCAGCGTCTTCATCCACTTTCCATTTGGGTCAATCGAATCGAAGACAGTCGACGGCGGTGATAAGCTTTTTGTGGTAAATTAATAGCGGAAAAGCGGCTTTATCGTGGCAAATCAATGGCGCAGTTGGTTCCTCCATGCGCTTCGATTGGAAGCCAACACAGTTTGTTTGAGGCCCCAGCTGAGGGCACCTGGCGCGAGCCAAGCAGCAGGTCCCACGAAAGCACGCATTCAGCCATGCACGACGCCACTTCAAAGGGAGCCCCTGCTGGGCATTAATCTACATGGTAACGTAAATATTTCCATCCAAGCAATCGGAAGAGACCTTGGACTGCATCACCGCTCTCGAGACCTGGAAGCAAAGAAAGTGCGTTCACCGATCGATGGTCAGGCTGGGACTGGGGTCCAACCCATTGCACGATGCTCTTTCGGCGCCTTTGGGGTACCACACTTCAATCAGCATCAGTCCCGTCCCAAGCGGGGTCTCGCCACACCGATGATGATGATGATGATGATAATGATGACGACGATCGGATAGGGCGGTTGCTGCTGGGCGTAACGAAAGTAACAAGCCCCTAGATCGTGCGCCGCTGTAAGTGAGCGGATTCAGATTAGACGGAAAAAGGTGCCACGATCATCATTCAAATCAAGTGTGAGTAACTGTTGTTCTCCAGTTGTTGCAGGGAATGCAACCGGCTAAAGCTTTTTTCTTCTGTTTGCCATCTGGCTTGTTTGAGTGGGCTGGGCAACATTGTTATTACCGGGAGGGCGAAATTCCAAGACGACAGCCCTAGGAAGTCGTTAACTCGGTAGAAATCCGACCTAGTCTACCTTTTCATTATTCAATCAAAAACCAGTTAAACATTTCCTCAGGCGAAACAAATTTATCTACAGTTTGATCACAGAAAATTAGGAGAAATTAAGTCGTCAAATAAATTAGCTTAGATGCAGCGATGAAGCCATCCCAACTATCGAGGCAGAAATAAAAAAATAGGAGGCGCAATTTCTCTTTCGTTTTGATCGACATACTGTGGAAACAGTGAACGAACTTGAGGAAGAGTTTCTTCAGTTTTAAGCTTTTCACGGTTTTCAAATTGTACAAATCGGCCTAATTCTTAGTGATACGATAGTATTTGAAGAACAATTCGAAGTTAGTTGCCATTATTTCAAATGTTGTATCAAGATGTTATCATAATATAGTTTAAAAAATGCTTAACACCGAATTTCCCAAAAGTAGGTAGTAAAAATGGATGTAGCAGTCTTCCAGCCATAGTTATCACAACACGGATATAATTTGAAAAGGTTGCCTAATTTTTAATAAAACTCATCATATTCTTGATACATTGGTCTCGGTTAGACAAAAACAAAAATTTATAATTGTTATTCTCAATATGGAGACCTGTCAAGACCTGTATCAATTTCCAACTGCATAGTAAACAAGATTGTACTTTGTATCAGAATTCCTTCCTTCCTCCTCCTCTCCCAGGAATACCTCCTGAAATTCTTCCACAAATTCCTCTGGAAGTTTCTCCACGAATTCCTCCGGAAGTTTTTTTCATTTTTTCGGAAGTTCCTCCAAAAATTCCTTCGGAAGTTCCTTCAAGAATTCCTTCGGAAGTTCCTTCAGGGATTCCTTTGGAAGTTCTTTCAGGAATTACTCCGGAAGCTCCTCCAGAAAGGAATTCCTGAAATAACTTCCGGAGGAATTCCTGGAGGATCTTCTGGAGGAACTTCCGAAGGATTTCTTAGAGGAACTACCAAAGGAATTTTTGGAAGAACTTCCGAAACAAACAAAAAACTTCCGGAGGAATTCTTGAGGAACTTCCGAAGGAATTTTTGAAGGAACTTCCAAATTGGATTTGGATTTGGATTGCATTTAGATTGGATTGGGTTTCGATATGGATTTGATTTGAATTTAATTTGGATTGAATTTGAATTGGATTTGGATTGGATTTAGATTGGATTTGGATTGGATTTGGATTGGATTTGGATTGGATTTGGATTGGATTTGAATTGGATTTGTTTTGATTTGGATTTGGATTGGATTTGGTTGGACTTTGATTGGATTTGGATTGGAATTTGATTGGATTTGGATTGGCTTTGGATTGGATTTGGATTTAATTTGGATTGGATTTTGATTAGATATGGATTGGATATGGGTTGGATTTGGATTGGATTTGGATTGGATTTCGATTGGATTTGAATTAGATTTGGATTGGATTTGAATTGGATTTGATTTGGATTGAATTTGGATTTGCATTGGATTTGGATTGGATTTGGATTGTATATGGATTGGATTTGGATTGGATTTGGATTAGATTTGAATTAGATTTGGATTGGATTTGGATTTGAATTGAATTTGGATTGGATTTGGATTGGATTTGGATTGTATTTGGATTGTATTTGGATTGAATTTGGGTTGAATTTGGATTGGATTTGGATTTTGATTTGAAATGGATTTGGATAGGATTTGGTTGGTTTGGATTGATTTGATTGATTTGGATTTGGATTGATTTGGATTGATTTGGATTGATTTGATTGGTTGGATTGATTTGATTGATTTGATTGGATTTGGATTGATTTGGATTGATTTGGATTGGATTTGATCGACTGGATTTGGATTGATTTGGATTGATTTGATTGGATTTGGATTGGATTTGATTGATTTGGTTGGTTTGGACTGGTTTGATTGGTTGGATTGATTTGGATTGATTTGGATTGATTTGGATTGATATGATTTGATTTGGATTGGTTTGGATTCGATTTGGATTTGATTTGTATTGGTTTGGATTTGATTGATTTGGATTGGTTTGGTTTGATTTGGATTTGATTTGGTTGGTTTGGTTGTATTTGGATTGTATTTGGATTGAATTTGGGTTGAATTTGGATTGGTTTGGATTTTGATTTGAAATGGTTGGATGGGATTTGGTTGGTTTGGATTGGTTTGGATTGGTTTGGATTGGTTGGATTGGTTTGATTGGTTGGTTGGATTGATTTGGATTGGTTTGGATTGGATTGGATTGGATTTGATTGGATTTGGATTGATTTGATTGATTTGGATTGGTTTGACTGATTTGGTTGGTTTGGATTGGTTTGGACTGATTTGGACTGGATTTGGATTGATTTGGTTGGTTTGGATTGGTTTGATTGATTTGGTTGGATTTGATTGGTTTGGATTGATTTGATTGGTTTGGTTGGTTTGGTTGATTTGGATTGATTTGGATTGACTTGATTGGTTTGGACTGGTTTGGTTGATTTGGACTGGTTTGACTGGATTTGGTTGGTTGGATTTGGACTGGTTTGGTTGATTTGGTTGGTTTGGATTGGTTTGGACTGGATTTGGTTGATTTGGTTGATTTGATTGATTTGGATTGGACTGGATTGGATTCGATTGGTTTGGTTGGTTTGGTTTGGATTGGATTTGAATTAGATTTGGATTGGATTTTGATTTGAATTGGATTTGGATTGGATTTGGATTTGACTTGGATTGGATTTGGATTGGATTTGGATTGGATTTGGATTGGATTTGGATTGGATTTATTTGGATTGAATTTATTTGGATTGAATTTGAATTTGAATTGGATTTGGATTGAATTTGGATTGAATTTGGATTGGATTTGGATTTAATTTGGATTGAATTTGGATTGAATTTGGATTTGAATTAGATTTGAATTGAATTTGAGTTGTATTTGGATTGGATTTGGATTAGATTTGGATTTTTATTGGATTTGAATTGGATTTGGATTGGATTTGGATTGGATTTGGATTGGATTTGGATTGGATTTGGATTGGATTTGGATTGGATTTGGATTGGATTTGGTTTGGATTTGGTTTGATTTGGATTGATTTGGATTGGATTTGGATTGGATTTGGATTGGATTTGGATTGGATTTGGATTGGATTTGGGATTGGATTTGGATTGGATTTGGATTGGATTTGGATTGGATTTGGTTCTTCCAGCAATTCATCGGGAAGTTTTTCCACAAATTCCTTTGGAAGTTCCTCCAGGAATTTCTTTGGAAGTTTTTTTTTTTGTTTTGGAAGTTGCTTCAAAAATTCTTTCGGAAGCTCCTCCAAAAATTTCTTCGTTATTTCCCCCAGGAATTCCTTCGGAAGTTCCTTCAGGGAGTTCTTTGGAAGTTCCTCCAGCAATTCCTCCGGAAGTTCCTCCAGGAACTCCTCCCGAAGTTCCTCCAGGAATTCCTTCAGCAATTCATTCAGAACTCCTGCGGAAGTTTTTTTTTCGGAATTTTCTTCAAAAATTCCTTCGGAAGTTCTTCGAGGGATTTCTTTGGAAGTTCCTCCAGCAATTGCTCTTGGAATTCCTCCAGAAGTTTTGTTTTTGTTTCGGAAGTTCCTCCTAAAATTCCTTCGGAAGTTCTTTCAGGGATTCCTTTGAAAGTTCTTTCAAGGATTCTTCTGAAAGTTCCTACAGACATTGCTTTGTAAATTCCTCCAGGAATTCCTTCGGAAGTTCCTCCAGGTATTTGTTCGGGAATTCCTTCAGGAATTCCTCCGAATGTTTTTGTTTTGTTTCGGAATTTCCTTTAACAATTCCTTCGGAAGTTCCTTCAAGAATTCCTTCGCAAGTTCCTCCAGGAATTCCTCCAAAACTTCTCCCATGAATACCTTCTGAATTTCTTCCAGGAATTCCTCGGGAAGTTTTTCCTCAAATTTCTCTCGGAATTCCTCCGGAAGGTTTTTTTTGTTTCGGAAATTCCTCCAAAAATTCCTTCGGAAGTTTCTTTAGGGATTCCTTTGAAAGTTCCTCCTGGATCTCCTCCGGAAGTTCCTCCAGGAATTCTTTAGAAAGTTCCTCCATGAATTCCTCCGGATATGCTTCTAGGATATGGTACCTTTGACAGGTTATAAGACGCAATTGTTGTGGCCCTGAAATCGTTCAGTTCCTGAAGGGAACTGGCCTAAACCCCTACCTGCTGGTCTAGCCACGGCAGCCGTCTGGGGCGGGCAGGAGAGAGAAGGTCTGGCAGAAGGCCTTTTTTGTTCCGGGTCTCAGGGTCACTGGTGTGCGGAGGTTTTCGGGAGCGTGAAGGCCTAACTGTGATGTTTTTCATTTCAACAAAGACTTTTATTCAGACGGCAAATAACACTTACGGGTGGATGAATAGCAGAATGCAGAATGCGGCCGCCGGGAAGCTGTTCAGTAATGCGGCCCACAGGCAGAGATGTCCATCTCCTCAGTGTGGTGAAAAGAAATTTTAATACACTCACACGCACCGTTGCATTTGAACGGGAGCGCGCCTCTTACGTTTGAATTCACCACAGCTTTGGAGAAGTGTATGATAAAAGAAGATCGAACAAAATAAACCGAGCGCACAATCAACAGCAGAACAGTGCAGTGTGGAAAAAGGGCCCTAAAACGCACTGCAGTGAGCGCTGATAAATACGCAGCCGCGCGCACGGCCGTGTATACGCGCCGGTGACATTTCTGTGTGAATATTACTGCTGAGCTAATAGAATTAACCAAGCAGTTCGTAGCGATTTTTTTTGTAGGAAATAATATTGAATGTTCTTAAGTCTTTTGTTTTTCAGCTTAATCCATTTGCATGTAAAGCATTATGATTGCCCTAATGAATTATTTTCTCACACGGCACTTTATCGGTCATACGAAAAATCTAATTTTTACTGAAAATTTACAAATTCTATAACTGCCGTATAATGCAAGGCAAGTGGGTTTGACGAGACGCTTGAATTGAACTCGAATTGAACATCTAAACACCTCCATTCAACTCACTTGAACGAAAAGCATCGTGGAACATCGTGGAATAAAAACCGAGTTTAAACAAATGTATTCATGATCCCCTTAGTGGACATCAAACCTTAGAGGAGTGTACTAAGGCGCAAAGGCCTGCCGAGAATATTAATCATTTTCCCACATACATACTAAGAATTTGGAAATTATAATGAATAGTAAAATTCACGTAAATTTCACTAGTATCACCAACCGCATAAAAAATTAATCTATTTTACGATTCTTGCGACTGACATACTGCGACTCCATACTCGATTTTTCCAGTTTTCAGGCCACGCACAACATTTTTGTTGAATCCCAAGCATCTGAGTAAGGGTCATAGTGCCTTTCGTATCACGACCAAGTTTTCTCTAATTTAGCTAATAAATATGGGGTAAATTGGTTCGGTGTTACATTTTGAGTAAATTATTTTAATTTTGGAATACTTCCAAAAAAAAAACATTGTCCATGTTAAATTATGTATGCAACAAACTTCACTGCATTTGAATAACAATCCTTCTGTAACTTATGATATTGAATTTGGAAACTAAAAACTCGCTTGAGAAATCACATCAAGTCACCCAATAAAAAAGCCAAAAATGGCAATGTTTTCCCCACATGGTATTGCGCTACATATTTAAGTTCCAATGCAAGTAGCTGTAACATAAATTCTCGAGTGGGCACAACGAAGGAGTACAAAGTACAGAGGAGTTTTGGCAAAAAAATGTTGCTATTTTTAGTTTTTCAGCCGGTGCCGGGAATACCACCCGCAATCCCATATTTTTTATCAAATCTCTTCGAAGCCTACAGAAATTCCATTTATGTACAGTGGCCTCGAATACCTACAGGGCGGAATTGTGTTTGATAATCACAACATAGGATTCATTACTTCTTGTGATATTTTTGAAGGCATTTTTAAGGTAAGGTTCCATTTACGCATTAGGGGTCGTACACTAATTACATAAACATTTTGACGTAGGACTTACGTCTTTCTTTACTATACTGGGTGTCATTCAGATTTTTGGAAATCGAGAGCGTTAGGGTCTGTTCAAATATTACGTAACGCAATAGGGGGTGGGGGGTTGTTTTATTTTTGTTACGATTTGTTACGCAAAATATAGGGGGTGGGGGTCCTTCGAGAAATTGTTACGCGTAACAATTGAGAAAAAATATTTAAATTTTTCAAAAAATAGTTATTGTCGTCAAAATAGCATAAAATACACAAAAAATAATAATTTATTGTATCGTGGTTCAAATTCTACCAAAAACAAGATTTGAAAAAAAATGTGCTTGTTACGCGTTACGCATAGAGGTGGGGGTAGTTCTAAATTTTGTTACAGATTGTTACGAGGGGTGGGGGGTTCTTTAAAACAACGTTTTTCGCGTTACGTAATATTTGAACAGACCCTTACGCTGGAAGGGAAGACTTTGAACGTTACCAGCGCCTTTATCTTTCGATGGATTTTTAAGATTTATATATCAATCAACTCGGACACTCTCCACCATTTTGCCTATTTCATTGAAACTTAAGATTATTAACAATTAGCTAATGAAAATTTATTTTTTTGTCGAAGCCAATAAAAATTTCATACGTAACCAATCCCATGTATTGCTAACACGGACATCAGAATGCGGTATGTCACGGGCCTTCGGGGGTACCGGAAGATTTTCTTTGTGTATTAAAGAAGCAGTGCCTGCCGCGTACGAGTCATTACAATTTGTGACAGCAGCGCGTACTGACGTGCTTTTTGCTCGCTCATATTTCGTTTCGTTCGTTCGTTCGTTCGTTCGTTTACCTACACAGTGACAGCATGCAGTCACCAGCGGTAGAATTGCTGGTAGGTCTGCGAATATGCATGAAAGAAGTGGGCGCATTTTTTTGTCATTCTGTGCTTGATGATGGTCGGATGCAGTGGTGTCGGTTGCGAGGGATGCAATCGCCCATCGCATCCAGGGCTGGTAGCGACTGAAGCCACTCAAAATAGTGACTTTAGTGACCAAAGCTGACGAAAAAAGGGACTAAATAGTGACTTTCAGTTGCAGAAAAAGTGACCAAATAGGGACTTGCCCTCTCTTTTAACCCCACGGAAATTTTACTCAATATCTGTAAAAAGCAGGACAATTCAAAACTATGAGTAGTCTGCAAGCAAATCAAATGTTTACGCCACTTGAAGTGAGCGAAATATGGTTATCAAACACCTGTTTTTCTTTTCTGAAAATTATTTCTTATTAATCTGCGTAAATGAGCATTCTCTTCTCGTGAGAATGAGTGAAAATTTCGATCATTGGATTAGCTGAACACCTACTTAAGAAAGATGCAGAGAACTCTACGATTTGTCATAGGTGAAACGGATGTTTTTTTAATTTTTAGTGCGACAGGATCGTTTGTACGGATCGTTTTAGTACGAGCCTGGGATTGAACCCTCGACCTCCTTCTTGTAATGAGGACCATGCACTCCGAACTTTTAAATATTTTTACTCCAACATACGCAGGTTTTCCGACTTGCTGTGCGTATTCATGAATGATTTTTGCTATGGAATTCGACAGTGCATGCAATCTTCAAAATTGGGGAGACTGGATGATCGCCTTTCTATGATATCTATGATACTCAATAAATATTTTTTAGAGCTAAACCCTCATCACATCTGTCAAATCTACAAAAAAATAGCAGCTTGAGAACAAATTAAACTTTATTGAATTTTTTAGACAAATTTTTATATGGATGCCCAATGAGGGAAGTCTGCTCAAATTGAGGCAACAACATAAAATCCAAATATCCTGAAATTGTGGTGGAATGATGGCATTTTTATCAATGAAGGTCATTTAGCATATTTATGGATTTGTGCTGTGAAAAAATGATAGCATTTGGTCATTATTGGGAGAAGTTGTTCTAATTTTGCGTGGCCACTAAAAACATCTTTAGGAGTAACAAAACACAGTAAATAAGGTTGCCAATTAAAAAAAAAACTCGCAACATAACGATCATATGTCTTCAGGATCTATTATAAAAATACGCTGTACCAATACTACTTCAGTTCTTGGTAAAACAGGGAAGAATCAAGTCTTCCCACCATCCCCTACTGCATAAAGTTTGAGTTAAAAAAAACTCGAAATCGACAGGTCTCCTGCTTGCATGACTGTATACCAATTAATAAATTGTGACGTAAAACACCTTCAATTAGCTACTGGTGGAATGCCAATAAGAGCAGCGAGTTAAATGGCTGGCAAAGTTACAGAGCGATCATTTTTCCAAGGTCCGTAATTTCATTTCCGCCATGAACAAAGCATCTTCCAATGGATACACAAAGCCTTATAATAATCTTAGTAAATAGTTTCAAAATAGTTGAAAATAGTGACTTTTTGCGAGAAAAAGTGACTTTAGTGACTTGAGGTCGAAAAAAGAGACTTTTTAGTGACTAGCCCGAAAAAAGTGACCAAGTCACTAAAAAGTGACCTGCTACCAGGCCTGCGCATCGGACGGAGTTCACGGATAGAGGCCGATGATGGCCAAGGCAGCGAGGGCAGCGGTGGTGGATGAAGAAGAATAAAATTAGAGAGATTTGGTCTGCTCATCCGGGTGATTAGTTTCATAATCCACATGATCCCGGGATGGGTACGAGTCATGTTATATGGCTGCCCATATATGTTAAGTTGTGCTTGGTACTTTACGAAACGTATATTAAAACATGGTGATATACTATAACAGTTCTGATTCCCAAGCAAAAAAAATTAACACTGATCAAAATAAAAATTTAATTAAAATAATTATTTTTATTTATTTGCAGAAGGCACAAGCAATTAAAGATGCACAACCAGCAATAGTGTTAATATCCATTTTAGATTTGAAAATTTCGCCGTGTTCTAAAAAAAGTCCGCAAAAAATAATTTCCCGAATTAGCATGTTAGCATGTTAGCAAAAAGAAGCATCGAAATTGGTGCTGTATTTCTTTGTTTGGAAAACGGGACAGTTCCCCTCAAATAACACATTTTGCCAAAGTCTGAAAAATTTGTAAATAGAATTTTTAAACTTAAATAAACTTAAATACTATCATCATTATATCTATAAATGCCCTACATTTGCTTGAGTAAAGCAATTCTAATTATGTAATTAATTATTAGTTTTATTTCCAGAAGTTTTGAATAAAGAAGTTGCTAATAATTCTACAAAGCATGGAAGTTGTCGTTTCCAATATCAATACCTATAATCAAACACCGGCCCTCCTTAGCCATGCGGTAAGACGCGTGGCTACAAAGCAAGACCATGTTGAGGGTGGCTGGGTTCGATTCCCGGTGCCGGTCTAGACAATTTTCGGATTGGAAATTGTCTCGACTTCCCTGGGCATAAAAGTATCATCGTGTTAGCCTCATGATATACGAATGCAAAAATTGGTAACCTGGCTTAGAAACCTCGCAGTTAATAACTGTGGAAGTGCTTAATGAACACTAAGCTGCGAGGCGGCTCTGTCCCAGTGTGGGGATGTAATGCCAATAAGAAGAAGAAGAATCAAACACCATAGATCCAGAAGTTAAATGTAAATACGTTACGTTTATACAAGTCCTACGTCTACTCGCGGTTATGTTGAAAACATTACCCATTGCTTTTTTCTGGGTTTTTCGAACCCCTCCTTCCTTCATATAAGATTTTTCCCACTTAAATGATTTTTCGTTTATATGGAGCGTAAGAAAATGACAGATCCCCCTCCCCTTTAAGTGCTTATGTAATAAGTGCACGGCTCTAATGCCAATAAGAAGAAGATAATATTTTCTTTTCGCTACTTCTTGTTATACGAAAAAGCAAAACAATTGCTCAGTCTAGGCTAGATAAGTTATAATTCGCCATAAATACTATACTTCATGATAGGCCAGAGCTTACTAATTTTCTAGGGATCAGGGTCTCCAGTAGCATTGCGAGCAAAGGCGTAGGATTGGCAATCCGGAGATGGCGAGTTAGATTCTCGGTCCGGTCTACGATGTTTTCAGACTGGACACCCTGGGCATAGTGTATCCTTATACTTACCACACAAGATACATACTCATGCAATGGCGGGCATAGAAAGCTTTCAATTAATAACTGAGGAAATGCTAATAAAATACTAATTTGAAAAGTAGGCCAAGTTCCAGTTGGAATGTAGAGCCATTGAAGAAGAAGAAGAAGAAGAAGAAGAAGAAGATGAAGGGTTCAGATAATATCTCAGGTAATAAAAATTACGAACACTTTGAATTTAATAATACTTTTTGTTGACCGCACGAAACAATACACAATTCGAAGAAAAATTAGGTGGTATTAAAAAGTTGTAGGAATTGCAGTAACCCGAGAAATTTTATTGAATCCGATACTGAATAAAAGAGGTGTGCCTTTGGGAGATGGCGAAAACCAGGAATATACTTAGCGAAACTTTAATCTAAAGTAGCCTCGAATATAAGAAATATGTATCTGCATAAAAAGAGTGCTTCATTTCTTGTCAATAGGAATGGAGTGAGGGGTCTCCAGTTAGCCGCAAGCAAAGGTATAGGATTGCCAATGCGGCGATAATGAGCTCGATTCTCGGTCCGGTCTAGGATGTTTTCGGGTGGGAAACATTCGCGACTCCCTGGGCCTAGTGTATGCATTGAACATGCCATAAGAGGATAACCAATAGTAAAGTTAACGTTGTCCACTGTATCCGCATGATGATGGAGAGTGTTCTTAGTGTAATCTCTGATGAATTGAATAATATCTACATTTCATTTTTTGGGGTATCCAGTTAGCTTTGCGAGAAAAGGCGTAGGATTGCCAATCTTGAAATGACAAGGCCGATTCTCGGTCCCGCCTAGGATGTTTTCAGAAGACATGATAACAATATGTCTTTATTAAAGAAACTTGCAGCCCTTAGGCCTTGTCACTGGATAGCGTGAAACATTCTCGGCTCCTTGGGCACAGTGTTTCCATTGTACTTGCCACACAATATTCATGCAGTTGGCGGGCAAATAAAAGCATTTAATTAATAACTGTGGAAATGCTAATAAAACACTAAGTTGAAAAGCATACCAAGTTCTGATTGAAATGTATAACCATTGAAGAAGAATAAGATAAGTAACAGCAACATTTATTTGATGAAAACGATAGTTTGACTGAATGTATCCATGTTAACATTATTCTTCTATTCATCCAGCGTCTGACCATCTATGGAGTAAAGCTTAAATATTCATTATAATGAAATTAACACGCGAGCACGCGTGATGTTGTATTTTGTACAACATTTATGAAAAAATCATCGCTCATGGTACACAGCACGAGCGAGCCTGCATGAGCGTTTCAGGATCGTCTTAACGGTTAAAATAAGTCATCGATCTCTACCACATCGCACCAATTTACTGCTGCGATCCTGAAAGAGCGCACACTGGCGTGTACACGGCAGTGAATACGCAGCCGAGCGCGTGCGAGCATTTTTCTAAGCACAAGTTTGGTACACATGCACTGTAGCGTGCAGGCACATAACATATAGGCATCTTCGCCATGGAATGTGGTCCTTCAATGATTTTGAAACGCTAGCGAACCTAGCGGTGGAAGTCAAACTTTACTGAACATCGTGCATAAGACAGAGCAGCATCGCATGCTTCGATGTCTCTTTCTTTCACCTTGGATATACGGGAGTGCCATTCGTCGATTGTTGATACGCAAAGAGCACTTTGAAAATTGCAGTTTGTTCTATCATGCCTATCTGTTTTGTGGTGCAGGCACCTACACTCACCGGCGTTCGGTAAACTCACCAGCGAAAGAAAGAGTGGGTCGCATAAAGTGTGGTGAGTATTGTTTGTAGGCTCAATTTTTTGCGTTTCTCATGCGCTACAGTGCAAACACTGTGGTGAAATGCCATCTCTACCCACAGGTGATCGAGGTGGCCGTCGAGCGATAAAGTCGGACGATGATGTGGCCGATGCTTTGCCAGACAGTGATGCAGTAAAGCGGCCACCAAGTGACGGAACGGTGTGGCCGACAACCGGTTCTCGGTCGACACTATGGCCGATTGGTCGTCGGACGATGATGCAGCCGACGAGTGCCTTGGCGGGAATCGAATGAAGATGACGTGTCCTTAGCGGTGGTGTAGCCGGAAGTGGCTTGACGGTGGTCTATCGGCCACGATTCCTGAACCGCCGGTGGGAGACAGGGCGAGGATCTAGACGACGTGTGTTCGAATGGTGATGCGGTCGTACCAGCAATGGCGGCCGACTGCCGACAGGAGCGTTAATGTGGCCGAACAGGGAAAATGTAACCGGAGTAACGCTCCGGTTTACTCACTGGTGTAGAAATTCACAATCAGATAGCTGCGATGACGTGGCAATCAAATGACACGGTTGTTAGCTTCGCTGGTGGAAAGGTACGCCGAAAATCACTCTTGAATCACCAAGCACTACTTTCCATCATCAAACCACACGACAGACTCTCTATCAATCGCCCTGGTTTTGTTTGTCTCTGTTCTGGCTTGGGTACTCATTCTTCACAGGCACGCGATTGGTCTTTCCTCCTTAAGTATGATAATTACATGTTACCGCTGGTAACAAGGTACATATTCTGAACTCAAGAGTAAGGCGGCCGTCTTCAATGTCTCGTACTTGACTCGACTCGACTTATTGTTTCACACTTCTCACATCCTACAAGCAAAGTCAGAATTCAGAAGTAACAATTGAAAAGTAAGACAAAACATTGAGATGTAAGAAGTGGAAAGTTAGAAGGCTAAAGTGTGAAGTGAGATGTGAGCAGTGATAAGTGAGAAGTAGGAAGTCCTTGCTTCTTCATTAATCGTTCTTCCTTCTCCATTCTTCCTTATTACTTTTTCCCTTCACCTACTTCGATCTTTCTTCTAGTTTTTTCTTCATTCGAAATTCCAGTTTCTTTCTTCTACTTCACTTTTCATTTCCTTATTATCATTTCTCACTACTCAGCTTTCGCATCTTATTTCTCGCTACCCTCTCTTACTTCTCACCCCTCACATCTTACTTCACGCTTCCCACTACTAACTTATCACTTATTACTTCTCGCATTTCGTTACAAATATCTTACTTCGTACTTTTCACTACTTACATCTCTTTCTCACTTCTCATTTCTTACTTCGCTCTTGACACTTGTCATTGCTCACATAACACATTTAATAAGAAAGCAAATTTAAACTATTTGGTGAAATGACCCTTTCGATCAAATGGTGTTCGGCCAAAGTGCCCAAAGCCCAAAAATAACATGTCCCTCCGATTCTTCCTCAACTATGTCCTCCGGGCAATCCGTAGATTCTGCTAACTCATACCTATGCAAAAATATTGGATACGATCATGTGATCATTGAATTGATTGAAAGTATTTTTTTTCTATTTCAGTACTGGAACGTTTCTCCCATATCAGCAATGCGTTCAAAGAGACATCACGTCTATCGAACATTGTTGCATTGCAACAACTGCGCTCAACTGTATGCATCCGCTCCTGATGTACACTGCTGCAAGATATTGCGTTGTTCATTCCAATTGAGCAAACGCACGACCGAATCGCAGTAGAAGCATCGACCCGGCGCGTGTGTTAAATTTAAACATTTTATTGCTGAACACATTTTGGTATTCCGGCAGCCAGTAGGCAAAACGGACGCGTAGGTTCTCCATGGTAAACACAACCAAGAATGCTGCGTTTCATTTGAAGATCATCTCCAGGTAAATGAGTCATGCGATGTGCTCCGTTAGATATAAAATCGCTAAGTTGTGCAAAATTTTCTTTCGACCTTACAGCGTGAAATCAAGAGGACGTATGACGTCCACTTGTCTGAGCGCGCGATACGCGTCAAGGCATCCACCCAACGATTTGCGAATGCCATTAAAAGTTGGAACCTTAATTGTTGCCGCTGCGAACTTCCTGACGATCTGAAGACTCAGAAGTGCATGCGACCAAACCCATCCACACCAGCCCAGCCGTAACGTTGCGTAACTTGCTGATCCAGCGAAATCTTCACGATTGCAATCTGCCGGTTGTCGTCGTCGTCGTTGTCTGTTGCGAATATGGCGATTGGAAGAGACCGCCGCCGTACCATGGAGCAATTAGTTACGCTTCCTTGGTTCTGTCCGCGAACCATCAGCGCACCTCCAAAAGACATCATTACCACGGTCAATGGAATTTGGCGCAGTTGGATTTCTTCATTCTGGGCATTTAAATTATCGTCGGAATTTCCGATCGAGTCCGAAGCGCAGTTGATGACGATGGTGGCTATCCTCAATCAACGGCACTAACTATCGAAATGGAACAGAATTTGGCAATTACCGACGCCTGATGCCAGCAGCCTGGAGGAGGTGGTTCAATGCGAGAGGGAATCTTGTTTATTTCGCATAAATTTTACCGAAAGTGACCATCATCGGTCCGTGAGGGTGATTTATGACGATTGACCCCGATGGAGAAAGCGAGCCGGGAGGGAGATAGAGCGTGCAACTATTATGCACTGGAAGATCTATGGCCGAACGAGCGGTCCATCCGAAAAAAGATTAGTTTATTGAGAACAATTGAAATTTATGGCGTCACGGGTGTGATTTGATCTGTGGAAAGTATGCTCGTTAAGAAAATCTACAGGCGAGCTACCAATTGAATTGAGTTAAATATGTAGAATCTAAGAAGTTATTCAATAAGCAAAGTACGAAGATATTCGGAATGTTTTCTTTCCGCAGTCAGACAAAACAGTAATGAAGTGGATTAAACCTGCAGGAAGCGCAAGAGTAGCGAACAAAACACGAGCAGAGATTTTTAACAAGCATTTAGATTTAGATGAAAGTCTTGTGACATTTCATTATGGAGGTTTTGTTTTTTTTGTTGGTATCCCTGCAGGAAGTGTGGAACGGCAATTTTGCCCCGAAATACTATCTAAGATGTTTTCAGTCCAATTGTCATAATTCTTTCTAGTTAAAATCTGTAGAAATCAGGACTTCGTTAGTGACTACCTGTGACACTGCATTGACTTTGACATATTTCAACCCTGGCCATAGTCAATAAACAAATCAATCATAATCACGATCGCAAAATCTGTTTTAAATTAGGAATTTAGGCATATAAAAATTCAGAAATTCAGGAATTTCAGAATTTGGGAATTTATTCAGAAACTAAGGAAGGAATTTAGGAATTTATGAATTTAGGAATTCAGGAATTTAGAAACATAGGAACATAGGAATAGCGTGCGAACCTGAATTCAGGAATTGGAGAATTTAGGAACTTGGGAATAAACGATTTTAGAAATTTAGAAATTTTGTTGCATTAGGAATTCAGATATTCATTGGAATTTATTTGAATTTGGACGCTAAGGAATTTGGGATTTCAGGAACATAGGAATTTGGGAATGGATGGATATAGAAATTCTGGGAATTTATGAATTTATGCTATTAGGAATGTGTGAGTTACTGAATTAAGGAATTTTGGAATTTAGGAATCTTCGTAGTTTATCTTCTAGAGTTCTTCCAGAAAATTTTAATGAAGCTCGTTTAGGAATTCAGCCTTGAGCCTTCCTGAAACCTATCGTGGAGTTCCTCCATGAATCCATTCACAGGAGAACCCCACAGGAATTACTCCTGCAGTTTTTTCATGATTTCAACCAACCAGTTTCTCCGGAAATTCATTCAAGAATATCTGAGTATCTGTCCTGAAGTTCCGCCAGAAAGGCCTCCTGTAGATCCGCCAAAGTTCCTCTAAAAACTATTCTGGAGTCCTTCCTATGAATACTTTTTATTAAATACTACAGGATTTTCTCCGGGAGTTCCTCTAGAGTACCTCCAGCAGTTCTTCCGAAAGATTCTCATGGAGTTAACCAAGGATTTCCCCCTGAGGAGCTCACAGCAATTCCGCCTGGAGTTCTTCCACAAATGTCTGATGAAATTCCTCCACGAATTTCTTCACCTAGAGATTTTTGAGATTTCCTCCAGTGATTCCTTCTTTGTTTCCATCAGATATTTTTCCTCAAGACCCTTTTGGAATGTCTCCTGAAGCTCTCCCAGGAATCCATCCTGAAGTTCCGCAAGCAAACCCTTTTTGATTTCCTCCAGGAGTTTTTCCTGTAGTTGCTTCAGTCCATCCATATCTGTTATAAATTTGATAAAATATTCACTCGAAACGAATGGCAGTTACTAAATTATATTTATTTATTTGTTGCATATATTCATTCTAAATTCCCCCAGGAATTCATTCAAAATTTATGAATTCATTCTTGGGAGAATTCATAATGAATTCCTGAGGAAATTCAGAATGAATTCGTGGTGAAATTCAGAATGAACTTCTGGGGTAAATCAGAATGAATGGTGGAATGATTGAACGGGTACTGAAATGAATTCGCTTAAACATGTGCACTTTACAATCCAATCATATTCAGAAATAGGTTTTTGAAATTCAAAAAAAACTTATAAGGGTATCCAGGATCCATACTATATGAAAGTTCAAAACAACTCGAAACATTTCGGACTCAAGAATTCTCCTAGATATCCTTCTAGAAGCTCCCCTGGGAACTTATAAATTCCTCCGGAAAGTTATCCACAAATTCCTCTGAAAATCGTTTAAAAATCCTTCTCCTGTAATTGTAATTTCTCCTTATCTAGAAACCCCCAACTAATTTTTTTAAGAAATTCATGTGGAAGTTTCTTGAAGATTGCTTTTCTTCCCTTCAAGTTTTATTTCTAGAAATTTCTTCGGCTATTCTTCCAGGAAAATCTCCGGCATTCCCTTCAGGAATGCATTCTAGAGTTCCTCCAAGAATACATACGCAATTTCCTCCCAAAATTCCACTAGAAGTTTCTTCAGCAATTTATGACGGAAATCCTCCGATTTTGCTCCATGATTTCATCTGCTAATCTATAAAAAATTTCTTCGGAAATTCTTCTAGAAACTGCTTCGGGCATTCCTCCAGGAGCTCTTCCTTAAATTCCTCCGGGATAACTTCCAGGAATTTTTCCGGGAAAACCTCTATAAATTCAATAGCGAAATCCTCTAGAATTACATTCTGATATTCTTTCCACAATTATTTCAGAATATCCTTCAAGAATTCCTCTAGAAATTTCTTTAGGAATTTCTCCAGCAGCTCGTCCAAGTATTTCCCCGGATATTCTTCCCTTCCTTCAGGAATTTCTCCGGGATTTTTTCCGTGAAATTGTACTAGAATTCATTCGGAGATTAATTTGGGAGTTCCTCCAGGATATCTTCCAAGAATTCTTCCAGGAATTTCCAAAGAACAGCAATTCATCTGGGAATACTTTCAGGATTTCATCTGCATTAATTCCTCCTGGTATTTTTTCGGGAATTCCTTCAGATATTTCTCCACAAATTCCTTCATGAACTTCTCCAATAATTATTTCAGTACTACCTTGTGAGAATTCCTCTGGAAGTGCTTGTGGGAGTTCCTCCGGGAGCTCCCCCAGGAGTTTTTCCAAAAGTTCCTCTAGTAATCCATCCAGGAACTTCACAGGGGATTCTTTGAGGATAGTTGGCAGGAATTTCAAGGGAAATGGGATTTTGGAAGTTCCTCTAGAAATTCAACTCCGGGTATTCCATCGGCTGTTCCTCAAATTTCTCCGGGAGTTCCACTAGTAGTTCCTCCGGAAATTCATTCAGACTTTCTTTCAGGAATTCATTTAGGCTTTCTTTGGGAATTTATCTACAAATTCCTTCAGAAGTTCCTCGAAAAATTTCTCTGGGAGCTCCTCCGGGAGGTCATTTAAGAATTCTTCCAGGAGTTTCTCCTGGAATTCTTACGGAAGTTCATCCAGAAGTTCTTACGAGAGTTCCTCTGATAATTTCTCCGGGAATTCCTACAGAAATTCCTCTGGGAGTTCCTCCGGAAATTACTCCGGGAGTTCCTTTTCAAAGGAACACCCGGAGGAACTGCTGGTGGAACTCCCGGAGAAATGCTCATAAAAACTGCTGGTGAATCTCCCGGAGGAATTCACGTAGGAACTGCCGGAGGAGCTCCCGTAAGAACTCCCAGAGGAATTTCAGGAGAAACTGCTAGAAAAATTCCTAGAGGACTTCCCGGAGGAACTCCCAGAACAATTATCGGAAGAACTTCGGGAGAAATTTCCAGCTAATTTTCTTAAGAAAGCCTAAATGATTTCATGAAAAAAAAGCCTGAATGATCTCCTGGAAGAGCTACTGGTGGAACACCCGGCGGAATTTCTGAAGAAACTCCCGGGAGAATTTTTAAATGAACCCCCGGAGGAACTGCCAGTGAATCTACCAGAAGACTTCTTGAAAAAAATCTTGGAGAATTCATCTTATAGACAAATCTCGTTTAGCCGAAACCTTTGTAGGGGTATGTAGCAGGACCATCATTATTATCAGAGGGCCTCCCGGAGAATTCCTTGAGGAGCTTCTGGAGGAATTTCTGTATAATTCCCGGAGGAAATTCTGGAGAAATTCCCGGCAGATTTATCAGAGAGCCCCCATAGGAACTGCCGATAGAACTACCGGAATAATTCTCGGAGGTAATCCTGGAGGAATTCTTGGAGTATCTGCTGGTTGAACTCCTGGAAGAATTCCCGGAGGAACTCCCGGAGGAATTTTCGAATAAACTTCTGGAGGATGTCCAGTGGAAATCTTGAAGTTTCCACCGGAATTCTTTCAGGATTTCTTTAGGAATTAATTCCTTCAAAAATTCCATTGTTGATTTTATTTTCGGTATAATTTCTGTATAAATTTTCGGTGGAATTCCTGGAGAAATTCTTTGAAATTTTCACAAGAAATTATTCGAAACTTTCACGGAAAAAAATATGGAATTTACACAGGAAGTTCGAAGATTTTTCGCGAAATTCTCAGGAATGTTTATTGGCAATTCTGCGGAATTTCCACGGAATATTCTTAGGAATTCCAAGGTACAATTTTTCAGATTTTTTTATGAGAAACAGCACGAAAGAATTATCTGAAGGATTCCCTGCAGAACTTATAAAGGAATTCGTGAAGGATTTCTGGGAGTAAACAATGGTAGAATTTTTAGTCAATTCCCGGCGAAATTGATGGTGGAATTCCTGAAGACATTGCCAAAGAAATTGCTGAAGGCATTCCTGAAGAATCCCGGCGTGAATGCGTCACGTTTATTGGCATTACGTTTTAGTACAAAACGCTGACTTCAACGCTGGCGCCCAACGTGCTCTTGTGATTCAGCCTTTACTGTTGGTTGTGGATTTGGTTTCAAAGTGTTTGGAGCTTAGAAGGAAAAAGTACCAAGCACTAATATTCATGTGTTTTTATAAAACTACTATAAAACTTCGATTCAGAAGAGCTAAAAAATTTGCCCCCCCCCCCCCTAATCGAAATCCTGGCTACGCCCATGGGGAAAGTTCAAGGTAGACTTCAGAATCAATTCCTCGAGGAATTCAGAATCAATTGCTGGGAGAGTTCGAAAGAATTTCTGGAGAAATTCCAAGTGAATTCCTGGGAGAATTCAGGGTGAATTCCTGATGATTTTCAGATTTAATTAATTGGGGTATTCAGTATTAATTCCTTATTGGCATTACATCCCCCACTGTGTACTTATTGGCATTACATCCCCCACAATGCGAATCCACGGGATGAATAGAGAATCTCCTTCCAGAAGAAAGTTTGTACATGCAATATTATAATCTAGCCCTCGTTTCCCAGATTGACCCAATAGATGGGGAGAAGAGCCCGCCCTTTATCCACGAAATGTTAACAATAGGAAGTTGGCGATTCCACTCTTCCTATCCAAATCGCTTCAATCGAATGCCGTTATGGTTCTTTTTTATACATATAATCAAATTATGGATTTAATATAAGTTTCAATATATCTAGACCAACATTTGAAAAGGGCGTAACAGCCAAAATTTATTCCTTTTGATTCTTCTTCTACATATATAGCTATATATGTAGACGAAGAATCAGAAGGAATAAATTTTGGCTGTTACGCCCTTTTCAAATGTTGGTCTAGATATACAATGGAATTTTCTCACAAAATTTACGTCCGAGAAAACTGCAGCTCTCAGCTTTGACCTGAATGGACGATATCTTTTCTTGAATATCAGTATATTTTGAAATGAAATTACATTCAACGATATTATTCTTGAATCCTTAAAAGAGGTGATGAAAAAGAAGAAAGGCAGTATCAAACATTATAATAAATATGGTGTTATTTTTAAAATAAACCATCATTTCGCATATAGTACTATGTTTTAAATTCACAAATATATACACACTAAGCAAGGACTTCGCTGTTCGGTAATTATTTTTACAGTTTTAGTTCGGTAAATCATGATTTTACTACGATAATTGTAAAGCTACTGTCAAAATTGATATTTTTACCGATGACTCAGCAAATGGAAAAAAATATTACTGTACACTGTGAAGAAATTACTGATTCTTTCGGCAATTCATTAGTGTATAGGCTGTTCGGTAATAAAATACTGTACTGACAGTAAAACATATAACTTTACCGAACATTTCATCAAATATACTTAAAAAATTACCGGAGACAACTGTTAACAAACAATTGAAACTAAATAGAAAAGAAACAGACGCCATTTGAATTACTCTTCGATTCGCGATTTTGCTTCAAAAAGATTTTGTGAGTTCACAAATTTTAGTTTTTTTTAATCATTTGCATGTGATGTGATAAGCATTAGGGCGAAGCCAGAGTAAACGCAACGTGCGATGCGACGCGACGCGACAGTGCAATTTGACAGCCTGTTGATAATGATTATTATTCTTTTACGTGAGTCGCATCGCACGTTGCGTCTACTCTGGCGAGCACCTTAGTGGTCTCATATTGTTTTAAACGATGCAATTCTTTTTGTGCCGGCGTTCACAAGTTATTTTGTCCAAACGAGTTATTTTGCTATTAGACTTCACGGTTCGGCTTGTGGTCTGCTAGAATCCATTCTAGTCGTGAAGTCCACTGATGGATATAGTTTTGTTGACCGCCAGTATAATAAGAAAAGTATCGTTCAAAAATTGCATATGGGATCAGTATATGCTTGAGACTGCAACTGAAAATATAAATAATCAAATAAACTGATGCGATGGAGGAAAAACTTTCAGTGAAAACAAATTGAAAATGAGGCAAAAAAATATAACAAAAATTTCGAAAATAAGAACACATAATTCCAATTGATGTTTGGAGGGCAAAAAGAAAAGATTTCTTAAATATTACAATGTATTTTTTGTCTTTCTTTTTACATTCTTTTCTCTTTTCCAAAAAAAAATATTCTTTAAACTATTTACTGATCGATCCGTAAAATCAATAAAATTTTACCGAAAGAAATGTTAATGTTTTACCGACGTCCTGTAATTTTATTGACATATCGGTTAGTAAAATTACTGATAACATCGTCAATTTTTTGCCGAACAAACTGCAATTTTTGACAGTTCAGATTGATTTTTATTTACTGCACGGAAGCTTGGAAATACCCATTAAGTGAGTTTCATTCACCCATTTTTTGATCAAGTACTGAAATGTCACAAAATGGGTATTTTTTAATAATCAGAAAAAGGGTACATTAGCCCCATTCCAATATAATTCTTCCCGGAAGAATAATGGGTGAACAGTACTCGGACGTGTTTATTGAAACGCGGCCATTTTTTCCTGCTGGTTAAATAACATAACATAACATAACACGAATTGAATATTTTCGTATCTTGGAAATGCTCAAAAACCACTAAAGGTAAGTTCAGAATAATTTACTTCGAGGAACTACAAGTAGACTCGGTGATGTAAGATTTTTTTCTTTGTTGCAGAAATTTGTATATGCAATAATTTTTGCATCAACTACATGAGGCGCTGGAGTTTTGGATTCACCGGAACTTGATTAGGAGTATTCAACCTATCATAGCCTAATCCGAGGTTTAATCGAATTTGAGTGATGTCGGTAGTTCCGGATTTTGTATACTCCCGGATGAAGCAGCTGCAGCGGGAAGGCTAGGATGAGAATATGGTTGCACAGCGAAGCGTCCTCATGAAAGTTTATAAATAAGGATTCCGTCTAATGTAAAATGTCGAATGAATAAATAATCTCGTTTAATTTTTCTTTTAAATTGTATGTTCTGTTTGTTGAAATCGTTAAAATCCATTAAAATGCAGAAGAAAAACAAATCGGGGCAACGGGTGATTTTTACGCATTTATTGTTTTGTAATGACGGGTTCAAAATACCCATTTTGTGAAGTTTCATTCGAATACCCATTAATGAGTAAAAGCGATTTACTCATTAAATGAGTTATGCCGCTTTTCTTCATAATGGGTACGAAAGTACCCATTAATGGGTACTTGCAGGCTTCCGTGTGGGCGTTCGGTAATCAAAAAAATTACCGGGCTCATTACCGAACGTTCAGCTGTTTGAAAACCCGGTAAAATTTTACCGACTCCAGTGATCTGAGTTTACTGTATATATTAAAAAAACAAACCATTTTAATTGAATCATATTAAAATTTTATCATAAGAGACTATTTCAATGACTAATAAAGTGCACCTAGAAAAAAATAAGATAAATCCGATAGCAGGGCGATGACACCAAATATAAATAATTGAATAGATTTTACAGTCTGTTTAGAAATAGAGCTTTATGGCATATGGTATGTTGAGAAGTGAAGCATATTTCAACAAGTATCAGATTCGATATCTGTAATTTATGTCAAACGAAGCAAAGATTGCAATACGAATAGGTTCTCAACCACAGCAATAGATAAATTATTAGAAGCTGGGAAAAAAAGAATGTTGTTAATTCGCACCATCGTTGACTTAACTTATTTTTTTCAGCTGTGAGACAATATACAACAATTGTTGGGCGAAACTAATGTTTTTTTTCCAAACGGGAAGTTTTACATGTTGTTATGAATCACTTCGATCCGCTGAGTCTCATCTCAATTTTTCTAAACTATGGGAGAATATCATAATTTAGAGCTTTGCTTGGTATGATCCTGTCAGATATAAAATGCGCGACAAGGAATACTTTAATTTGTAAACATGATTATTAAACAGTGTCATTGACATGCATGAGTTAAGTGTAAACACTAAACATACATAAAGCCTGTCCACGTTAAATTTCGGACACTGATACAATGTCCAACTGATTTGTAGCTATTTTATTTCTTTGGCCAAGAAGGAAAACCCGCTGAAAGAATAACATAAAGCGGAGAAATTCAATTGGCGTGTAAATTGATCTCCTCAGTGGTTTGTGAAAATTTTTAAAAATCGCATGGGATGATGGGTGTCCGAAATTTAACGTGGACAGGCTTTATTCACAAATTGTATTGGCATGTCTATATTCCTGGTATACGCGTTAGTCTTGCAAGCGAAGGCGATGGTCAATACAAAGACGGCAAGTTCGATTCTCGTTAATGGTCTGATAAAATTAGAGGAGAAAGTAAAATAACACACCCACGAAAACGAATAAAATAGAGAATATAAGAAAAAATAAAGTGATACGTGATTGTTTGCAAGTGCTGCCATGTTCCGTGTTCAGCCGGTGAACCTGGAGAGGGGAAAAGGTTGGTTTGGAACTGCTACTGGATACGGTACCACTGTTGCTAACCAAGTCCTCCTTAACTCTGCATTTCTGCTACCTTCCCCATTGTCTCTGGTGCTATAGATAGAGCTGGTTATATCCGCAGCTACTGTGTCTGACGTTAAAGTGATTTCTCTGCCATATTGCCACAGCATGTAGTCATCGAGGCCATCTCATGATGATTGTTGTAAATCTTAATTTCGCGAGAACTTTTATAAACTTTACTTGAAAAGTATAAAACAATGAAAAATTAATTTATTTGACGGAACGAGGAATTTTTACATCCGTCTTCAAGCAGCGCACACTGTGATCCCAGACCGACGAAGAGGAGCAGGAGTTCCGGTTATTTGGCCGAAACGGTCGTTTGGCCGAAAAGGTCTTTTGACCAAAATGGTCATTTGGCCGAAAGAGTCGTTTGGCCGAAAGGGTAATTTGGCCGAAAGGGTTATTTGGCCGAAAGAGGCATTTGGCCGAAAGGGTCAATAGGCCGAAAGGGAAAGGGTGTTACAAAAAGTGACGTAATTGACATTTCGTCGTCAAAATGGCCGCTATCAAAAAATAGGGTGGCCCATCATATAAAAAAAATTAAAAATGTTTTTTTATTTCTCGGAATACTGACATGTAATGTTCTACAAAGTTGTAGCGCAGCTTATTCCAATAAATTTTGCTTAAAAAGCTTTTTCTGTAGCTCTTAAGTTGGCTGATTTAGAACAATTTACCTAATTGGATTAGGGTGTACCTCGAAAAAAAAAAACAGTATTTTTGATCTAATTTTTTTGTTTTAGATTTCTCTAAAACGTCTTCTTTGGGTTACTTTTAGAGCACAAAAAATGCAATTTTTGATGGATAAATATGCTCAATATCAAAAGTTATAATCGATTTTCTGTTTTTTATCTCAAGTTTTACTAATTTTACTGAAGTCATGTTTTTTCAAGTAAATTGATTTAACTCGACAACGGAAAAAGATACAGACGATGTTATTATAGCAAAACACGCGTTTTGAGAAGCCTCAAAAGTCTTCAGAAGGTGACATTCGTGAATATTCTAGGAATCCCTCCGGAAACTACTCCAACAACTGCTTCGAAAATACCTCCAGGAGTTTCATAGGAAATTACTCCGAAGTTCCAGAGATTCCTCCAAGAGTTTGTTACCGAACAGTAACATTTTTAGTAACTGGTGTAAGTCGTAGGGTTAAATTTTGTTCAGATATTAATCAACGGGCAATTCAAAATTCGCTCGTTTGGCTGCGGTGACGATGGTTACCAAAAGCAATGATAACGGGTGATGAGGCAGAACAAATGCGAAATTGGATAGCTATGTGGGCGGATGTAGCGAGAGTGAGTACCGAGTGGGGGATGGGAGATTTTGCTCTGTGGAAAAGGTGGAGACGAAAAAAGAGATGAGGGATTGATTAGTCGTGTGACCGAGCGATGATACGGTCGTGATTTTCGACAGATCACTCGTTGAGATTCCTGCGAAATTGTAAAAAAAAGTGTCGTGGGAGTCGTGCAACGTCCCAGAAGGGGACGTGCCTAAGCCCCAAGCTGCTAGAGCCAACGGCAGCTTCCGGGGTGGGCACACAAGACCTCTTTTCTCCCGGGTCCCAGAAATCGTTGTCAAGGCGACAGTGAGAACGCATTTGAGGCCAATTTGAGCCAAGCCACTCGACGCCGTCCCTCGATAGACGAGTCGGCTGCTAACGATCCACCATCCAAGCCATTTCTTGCTGTCACCATCCTTGGGCCAACTACCGGCCGCTATTCAGCCGCTTTCAAGGCCGTTGCGGACCGCCACGCCACCGCCGCGTTGCGCTACGGCAGTCTTTCCACGCCTAAACCGTCCGTCAACCGTGGGACTTTCATCGACATCAAGCCAGTTCCGGACCGCTCACTGCTTGCTTCCCTGAAGCCACTTCATGCCGCCAGAAACTTTCGACTGGCCAACACTACACCCTTGCTAAGCTCACTTATATTGAAGCCATCCGCCGCCAACGCCATCTTCGATTGAAGCCATTCGCCGCGAGTGGCGTTCCTCGACAGGCCATCAGTCGGCCGTCATCCAGCCGCCATTCATCCATCGCAAAGCCCACTTCACTGCGCATCACCGTCGCCGCTTCTACGTTCCCCGCCGTTATCGGCTTTCGAGAAGCCACCACCCGACCCTCACTCATCTGGTCGCCCGCCGTTGCCATCTCTCCGCTGGTATCTCGTCAAAGCAGTGTTGCGAAGCTCACCGTCACCCGTAAGCCACCGAATAAAAAGCTTTAGAGGTAAATCATCTTAATTTTTATTAGGACCCCCCACCGAAAACTCCTCCTACCAAACAACGCCCTGGGACCCGGGAGAAAAGAAGTTTTGTGTGCCCACCCCGGAAGCTGCCGTTAGCTCTAGCAGCTTGGGGCTTAAGAACGTCCTTTTCTGAGACGTAGCAGGACTCCCGGGGTCAAATATATTTCAAGATCTTCCGAAAATTTCTTAAGAAGTTCGAAATTCCTCCATAATATCCTTCGGGAGTACATCCAGGTGTTCCTCCAAGAAATTCAAATCCTCTTTCTGCAGAAAGTCCGTCGCAACATATCCTCCGGAAATTGCTCAAGGAGCCCCTACGGAAATTCAGAAAGCATTCCTTACCCTTACCCATTTAGAGGAAACCCTACAGATATTGATCCAGGATTTTTTTCCGGGAATTCCTCCATGCAGGGCTGACAATAGTCATCGTCATAGCACGAAATGCCTCAGTAGCGACGAGTTGCAGTGTCTTCCTTGCTACTCTACACATCGTCAATGACGCGCACGACGATAGCTTTCGTCGTGTAACCAAATCGTCATGACGACATCGAAGAATGAAGACTTCATACCGTTAATCTCCAAGCGGCAGCTACCATGCGAAGATTTTTAATAATCCTTCGAATAATGAATTTGAAGTAACGTATGACAGCGTTATGAATGTTATCGATACATTTATGTTACCAAAGTTCCTACTATTTGTTCATTTGAGACGATAGTATGTTTTTAACTAGTCCCTCTATGATGACGTGCAATCAATTGTGTGAAGAAGTGACGACGAAAATCGTCATAACTTTTGGCTGCGCGACTATCATCGTGGTACGCTTGCGGCGCGAAGAAAACGAATAGGTGTTGCGTCGTGCAATGTTATGACGAAGACTAAATTTTTTCCGCTTTCTTCATACGACGAGAATGACTATTGTCAGCCCTGCCTCCAAGAGATGCTACGAAAGACTACCAAGAGTTTTCTCGAAAATTCCTCCAGGAGTTCCTCCAGAAATTACTACAAAAACGGCTTCGGATGTACCTCCAGGAATTTATTCGTAAATTCCTCCAGAAGTTCTTCCGAAAATATCTCCAAGAGATCTTCTGGAAATTCCTTAAGAAGTTCCTTCGGAAGTTCATGCTCGAATTCCTCCAGAAACTCCTTCAAGAGTTTCTTCGGGAAGTCCGCCAGGAGTTCTTCAAGAACTTGATCTCGAAATTCCTCCAGGAGTTCTGGTGAAAATTCCCCAAGGAGTTCCTACGGGAATTCCTTCCAAATTCAATCAGGAATTCCTACATGAGTTCATACGGTGAGTCTGTCAGTAGCTACTCCAGAAATTCGGCCCGAAATTCCTACGGAAATAATTTCCTTTTTTTTTCCGAAAATGGCTTCACAAATTCTTCCAGGGATTCCTCCAGGATATTTTTTTCGAAAATGGTTTCACAAATACTTCCAAGAATTTCTCCAGGAGTTTTTTTTTCGAAAACTTCTCTAGAAATTCCTCCCAGTGTAGGTAAAAACCCAAAATCTCAAATCTCATGGACGATTCAAATCAAGCCTGAGTTGAAACGCCCCAAACTCAGCACCTAATGACTCATGGATGGGTTGAATCATCCATTTGAATCATCGTAGGTTTTCTTTTGTTCTCCTTCGTTAAAAATAGTGAATTTACGTTTGTCGCATAAAATAATAGATGCTCTTCCATGTAAAAATATTTGAACCAAAACGATTTTTTGGCAAATGAGTGAAATGATGCGTTTTAGCATGAAAAACTCAAGCGTGATGCATTCCTTTAAAATCGCAAACGATTTCGTTCGCACGGGAGCGCTCGTTGATTGAGATTTATGAGTGATTTTACCAACACTGATTCCTCCAAGAGATTTTTATTCAGAAATTCTTCTAGAAGTTTCATTGGAAATTGCTCCTGAAATTCCTCCAAGAGATCCTTCGGTAATTCTTCCAGGAATTCCTTCGGAAATTCCTCCAATTCCTTGTCCAATTCCGATTCCTGAAATCTCCCCAAGAGTTCCTACCAAAAGTTCGCCATGAGTTCTTCCTGAAATTTCTCCCGAAATTCTTCCAGGAGTTCATCCGGAAATTCTTCCAAGAGCTGCTTCGGGGTAGCTTTGAAGGAGTTACTGGTGTAATTTCCTTGCAGAATTTTCCGAAGGAATTTTCGGAGTATCTCCTGGAGGAAGTTCGAGAGGAACTTCTGGAGGAACTCAGGGCGGACTTTTCGTGGAAACTTTTGAGGGAAACTCCTGAAGAATTCATGGATGAATTTCCGAAGGAACTTTTAAAGGAATTTCTGAAGAAACGTATTGAGAAATTTGTGGAGGAACTCTTGAAGGAATTTCTTGAAGAACTTCCAGAGAATCTTCTGCATGAATTCATGGAGGAATATGCGTGGGGTTTTTGAAGGTGTTTTTGGATAAATTTCCTGAGGAACTCCTGAAGGACTTTCCAAAGGAACTTCTGGAGGAATTTCCGGAAGAGCTCCAGTAAGCATTTCCAGAGGAACCCCTGGAGGAGTTTGGTATGCAAATAAGTTTCCGAAATTCTTCTAGGTGATCTTTCGAAAACTCCTCCAAAAGTCCCTTCGATAATTTATCCAGGAATTCCTCCAAAAGTTCCCATAGAAAGTGCACCAGAAGTTCCTTCAGAAATTGCTTCTGGAGCTGTACTGGAAATTACTTCCAGAACTGCTTCGAAACTGCTTTCATAAATTCCTCCAGGATTTTTTCGATATTCCTCCAGAGATTCCTACAGGAGTACCTACGAAAATTCCTTCGAAAATTTCTTCAGATGTGCCTCCAGATATTCCTCTAGGAGGACCGTCGGAAATTCCACTACCCGAGCAGGATATATTGGCTCAACGATACCTAATGCTGTTATTGATACCATTATCTGTTATGAACTAGCCCTGGATAAGAGGTAAAATACCAAAGGAATAATACCAAAACTAATATGCACAATACTTAAGCCATAACAAACTCAGTTATTAAATTGAATTTTAATACCAAATGCATAACCAATTATTATTCGTTTGGTATTCAAATACTTAAGCATGGTATGCCTCAAGTATTCTGCATATAACTTTTTGGTATTATTTTTTGGTATTTTACCTCTTATACAAGGCTAAATCATACCAATTTCTGCTATCGAGGTCGTCGCTCCTGCTCGGGTAGGAGTTTCTTCGGATATTTCTCAAGGAGAATCATTCGGTAATTCCTCAAGCGGTTCCCCCGGAAAACCTCCAAGCGTTCTTCCAGAAATCATTTTCATAATTCAACCAGGACTTCCTTCGAAAATTCCTCCAGCAGTTCCTCCGGAAAATTGTCCCAAAATTCCTGAGAAAATGCCTTTAGGACTTCCTTCAGAAATTATTCCAGAAGTTCTTCCGGGAACTCGTCCAGGAGCTCACTCCTGGAACAACTTCCAGAGGCACTCATGGGGGAATTTTAGGATAAACTCCTGGAGGATTTTTCGGAGTAACTCTTAGACGTATTTCCAGAAGAATTTTCAAAGGAACTCCAGGAAAAATTCCTAAAAAAAAATCCCTGGAGGAAGTCCGGAGGAATTTCTGGAGGAATTTTTGCTAGATTTTTTGGATAAGCTCTTGAAGGATTTTGCGGAGGAGCTTTCGAAGCAGTTATTGGAGTAATTTCTGGAGGAATCCCTGAAGGATTTTTCGGAGGTACTTTTGACGGAATTTTGAGAGGATTTCGGGAGGAATGGGCGAAATCTTTGGCGAACTTTTCATAGCAAATTTTGAGGAAAATTCCGGAAGAGGGTGGATATCCGAAGCAAGCCCTGAAGGAATTCCTGTACATGCTCCAAGGAACAAGGAATTTATTGAGTATCCTCCGTAAAATCTCCTGGAAGAATGCTTGGAGGAATATGTGAAAGAATTTTTGATGGTGGTTTTGGAACTTCTTGAGGACTATCCGAAGAAATTCCTGAGCGAATTCGCGCAAGAATTTCGGGACGAATTACCGGAAGAACTCTAGGAGTTTTTTTTTCCTGCTTGAATTTTTGAATGAGAGGTACCTCAAAGAGTACCGGAGTTCCTTAGTTTCTTAGCAAATTTCTCCAGAAGTTTGTTAAATAGCTCCGAAAATTTCTGAAGGAGTTCCTTCGGTAATTCCTCCAGTGGTTTCTCCGGAAAGTCCTACAAGAGTTCCTCCGGAAATTCATCTAAAAATTTAACCAGGAGTTCCTTCGCATTTTTTTCCGGAAAAAAACACCTTTCAGGAATTTCTTCGGATAGTTTTCCGGGAGTTCCAAATCCACTTTCAAAATGCCTTCACATATTACTCCAAGAATTCGTCAAGAGTTTCTTTAGAAATTTCTCCAGGGGATTCTCCGGAAACTCCTCAAGGATCATGTACAGGAATTCCTACAGGACTTGCTTCGGATATTCATCCTCTTCCGGAATTTCCCCCAAGAGCTCCTACGAAAAGTCCGCCAGGAGTTCCTCCAAAAATCCTCTCGAAATTCCGTCAAAAGTACCTCCGAAAAATTCTTTAGATTTTTTTCTGAAAATTTCTCCAGGAATTCCTCCGAAATTTACTGCTTCGAAGACTCCTCCGCAAATCCCTTCCAGAGTTTATCCAAAAAATCTAACAAGAGTTTCCCCCGAAATTCTTACAGGGAAAATTTCTTTAGGAATTCTTCCTTAGAAAATCTTTCCGGAAATACCTCCAAGAGTTACTTCGAAAAATCCTCCACGAGTTTCTCTGGAAATTTTCAGAAGTTCTTCCAAAAAATCCTCCAGAAGTTTCTCCAGTTTTAAATGTGAAACATGCCCTTTGAGGTACATCGAATAAATTGCGTTCATGTCACGCGTAACCAGAGATCTATTGGCCAGTTTCAAATGTGCTACATGCCCTTTGTGGTACCCAGAATAGAATGCGTTCATGACAAAGGGGTATGGTCATCCAAGAATTTCCTGAAGTCAGTCCTTAAGGTCTACACGCAAAACCAGAAATCAATTGATTCAAATATGCAACATGCCCTCTGTGGTACGAAGGATAAAATGCGTTTATTACATGTGGGTATGGTCATTCAAGAATTCCCAGAAGTCAGGCCTTAAAGTCTAAACGCGTAATCAGAGATCTATTGGCCAGTTTTAAATGTGAAGCATGCCCTTTGTGGAACACAGAACTGAATGCGTTCATGACAAAGGGGTGTGGTGATTTAAGAATTTCATGAAGTTTTAGGCTAGAAGGCTTCACACGTATTCAGAGATTTATTGACCAGTTTCAAATATGCAACATGCCCTTTGTGGTACACAAAATAGAATGCGTTCATGATAGGTGGGTATGGTCATCCAAGAAATCCCTTAAGTTAGGCCTTAAGGTCTAACACGCGTAGTCAGAGATCTATTGGTCAGTTTCAAATAGGGAACATGCCCTTTCTGGTACACAGAATTGAATGCGTTCATGACATATGGGTATGGTCATCCAATAAATCACTGAAGTCAGGCCTTAAGGTCTACACGCGTAAACATAGATCTATCGGTCAGGTTCAAATGTGGAACATGCCCTTCGTGGTGCTCAGAATAGAATGCGTCCATGATATAAAGACATGGTCATGCATGGAATCCCTGGAGTCAGGCCTTAAGATCTAAAGCGTAGTAAGAAAACTATCGGTTTGGTTCAAATGTAAAACATACCCTTTTTGGTACATAGAATAAAATGCGTTCATGATATTTGTTCATGGTCATCCAAGAAATTCCTGTAGTAATGCCTTTAGATTTACACGCGTAACCCTTTTTACATTTTAATTTTTTTAGAACTTCGAAAAATGCATTAATTATTCGTTTGAAGGTTGAAAATTTTGTTTATTTTTGAACAAAGTTATTTTAAGCTTTATCAGCTTGGTATATAAAACATATGCATTTTATTTTAACACGATTTTTCGAAAACCCACATTTTTTTACACAATTTTCTTTTCGCACGCACGAATTAATCGTGTAAAAAAAGAACTCTTTTTTGTTGGATGTTTGTTTTGTCACTTAAAAATTGTTCTATTCTGCAAAAGAACTATCCATAAAGTAGGAGAACTGTTTGTTGTTTTGATTTTGTTTTGAATTTTTCTGATGTTTTTATGATATTGCAAAGCCTGGTTAAAAATCAAAATAAACTACGTCCATTTGGAAAAATAAGCAGGTAATAATCAACCATCAAAACCAGCGTCGAAACAATCAATTGTCCAATTGTCAAACCTGATCTTTCAAACCATGACACATTCGTGAGCAAATACTACAACACTATCAGGCAAAGGCCTGATGCCGCGTAATTCCAGTCATGAACATGTCGCCAACCCAATCCAACCAGCATTCGCTCCTAAGGTGCTAAAAGATGCTAATGGCACATAATGACGACAAACAGAATATTGAAAATCAAACATGCGATGCGATCATCCCCCATTCAACGCGATCCTCATCGATTAGTGCTGAACCAACGCTCGTACCGATGGGTCCCACCGGCAAAGTGTTTTCGCTAGTTCTCGCTCTTCTAACATCTTCCCTACCATCATCAACCGGCGACAACAACGATTCAGTGCCATGTGGTTTACCCGCCCGCGAACTACGCCGCCCACTGATTGTCAACGGGGAAGCGGCACCGCAAGCCGGCGAGTGGCCCTGGCACGCTTCCCTTTGGCACCGGGTGTCCCAAGGAACGTACGTGTACGTGTGCGGAGGAACGTTGCTGAGCGAGCTGTACGTCCTGACGGCGGGTCACTGCGTTTCCAAGGACGGGAATGCACTGAACGAGCGGTTGCTAACCGTCCAGCTGGGTTCGGTGCGGCAGAACTTGCTGATTGGTGGCTTTCCGGTGCAGAACGTTGCCGTGGCGAGCAACATCCTGCACGAGGACTTTGCTCCACGCACTTTTCAGGCGGATTTGGCGCTGCTGGCGCTGAGGACCAAGGTTGCGTTGAACGAATTTGTTCGCCCGATTTGTCTGCCGGTGGGCGGTGGAGGGACAAGTGATGAGGAGGACCTTAATGGAAAACAAGCGGTAGCGATTGGGTTCGGGATGACCGAGCAGGCAGAAACGGCGGACGTGCTGCGGAAGATACGGATTCCGATAGTGGACTATGTGACTTGTTTGGAGAGCAACAGGAAAGTGTTCGGGACGGTACTGTCGGCGAAAGTGTTGTGTGCCGGCAATTTGAACGGGAGTACGATCTGCAATGGGGACAGTGGAGGTGGGTTGTTCACAGAGGAAGATGGTGGAAGGTGGGTTTTGCGAGGGGTGATCAGCTTCACTGCGCAACGGGGGTGGAACGATACGAGTTGCAGTTTGACGGACTACTCGGCGTTTGTGAATGTTGCTTACTACGGCGATTGGATCCGGTATGTTTTGAAAAACGGAGATCAACGTGGATTCTTCAACCGAAGTGTAGGAAAAGTCGAGGAAACCAAAGTAAAGGTAGCAAAGACCATGCGTATCAGCGAAAAGAGTTAGTTTTAGAATGTTTACGGGGACGAGGAATTAAAGAAATCTCCTTTCCAGAATGCAAGGAGTTTCGACGGAAGGGTTTGACCATAGTAAGACCAGCAAATCCGAGTCATGTAAGTCATTTGCACGTAGCTTCAGAGGAATTCTTTAATAGTTTCGTGTTGTTCATTACAGTACGATTTTTTCCAAAACGACACTTATTCTCAAGGGGAATCCTACACAAAGACCGAATATGTACATTTGTACGCTAATAAAACTTTGGTCGGAATGGTGTACTTTGTCAGTGACAAACATGCGATTACGACTACTGAAGTGGTGAAAGATTGTACCCTGGAGTACGTAGTCTGCAAAACCGATCATAAGGCCAAAGTTCTAAAGGTTTTCGTACATCCTGGATATCGTGAAGGCAGTAGCGACTTCAATGTGGCAGTAGTTCTCACAGAGCCTACAGATGAGTAAGTTTCCGGTAATTTCGTACATTGCATTAATAAATAAGAAATCGTTTATTAATAGATTTGTTTGGTGCCTCGCTGCAGTCTCTTCAGTGAACTTACGTAAGTGGATGTATTGAATTTTTGGTCTCAACAATTTTATAATAAAAATCTTCATATCAAAACATAATCATCATAACAATCCAAAAAGATTTTGAAAAATTCATTCGCCGCCTCTTGCGCCTCGAGGCTTCCGAGCCTCCTGAAAGGAGGCTTCCGAGCCTCTTGAAAGGAGGCTTCCGAGCCTCTTGAAAGGAGGCTTCCGAGCCTCTTGAAAGGAGGCTTCCGAGCCTCTTGAAAGGAGGCTTCCGAGCCTCTTGAAAGGAGGCTTCTGAGCCTCTTGGAAGGAGGCTTTGAGCCTCTTGGAAGGAGGCTTCTGAGCCTCTTGGAAGGAGGCTTCTGAGCCTCTTGGAAGAAGGCTTCCTGAGCCTCTTGGAAGGAGGCTTCTGAGCCTCTTGGAAGGAGGCTTCCGAGCCTCTTGAAAGGAGGTTTGAGCCTTTTGAAAGGAGGCTTCCGAGCCTCTTGGAAGGAGGCCTGAGCCTCTTGGAAGGAGGCTCTGAGCCTCTTGGAAGGAGGCTTCCGAGCCTCTTGGAAGGAGGCTTCTGAGCCTCTTGGAAGAAGGCTTCCTGAGCCTCTTGGAAGGAGGCTTCCTGAGCCTCTTGGAAGGAGGCTTCCTGAGCCTCTTGGAAGGAGGCCTGAGCCTCTTGGAAGGAGGCTTCTGAGCCTCTTGGAAGGAGGCTTCCGAGCCTCTTGGAAGGAGGCTTCTGAGCCTCTTGGAAGGAGGCCTGAGCCTCTTGGAAGGAGGCTTCCTGAGCCTCTTGGAAGGAGGCTCTCGAGCCTCTTGAAAGGAGGCTTCCGAGCCTCTTGAAAGGAGGCTTCCGAGCCTCTTGGAAGGAGGCTTCTGAGCCTCTTGAAAGGAGGCTTCTGAGCCTCTTGGAAGGAGGCTTCTGAGCCTCTTGGAAGGAGGCTTCTGAGCCTCTTGGAAGGAGGCTTCGAGCCTCTTGGAAGGAGGCTTCCGAGCCTCTTGGAAGGAGGCTTCCGAGCCTCTTGGAAGGAGGCTTCCGAGCCTCTTGGCAGGAGGCTTCCGAGCCTCTTGGAAGGAGGCTTCTGAGCCTCTTGGGAGGAGGCTTCTGAGCCTCTTGGAAGGAGGCTTCCGAGCCCCTTGGAAGGAGGCTTCGCAGCCTCTGGGAAGGAGGCTTCCGAGCCCCTTGGAAGGAGGCTTCCGAGGCCTCTTGAAAGGAGGCTTCCGAGCCTCTTGAAAGGAGGCTTCGAGCCTCTTGAAAGGAGGCCTGAGCCTCTTGAAAGGAGGCTTCTGAGCCTCTTGAAAGGAGGCTTCCAGGAGCCTCTTGAAAGGAGGCTTCTGAGGCCTCTTGAAAGGAGGCTTCTGAGCCTCTTGAAAGGAAGCTTCTGAGCCTCTTGAAAGGAGGCTTCTGAGCCTTTGAAAGGAGGCTTCCAACCTCTTGAAAGGAGGCTTCTGAGCCTCTTCAAAGGAGGCTTGAGCCTCTTGAAAGGAGGCTTGAGCCTTTTGAAAGGAGGCTCTGAGCCTCTTGAAAGGAGGCTTCTGAGCCTCTTGAAAGGAGGCTTCTGAGCCTCTTGAAAGGAGGCTTCTGAGCCTCTTGAAAGGAGGCTTCTGAGCCTCTTGAAAGGAGGCTTCTGAGCCTCTTGAAAGGAGGCTTCTGACCCTCTTGAAAGGAGGCTTCTGAGCCTCTTCAAAGGAGGCTTCTGAGCCTCTTGAAAGGAGGCTTCTGAGCCTTTGAAAGGAGGCTTCTGAGCCTCTTGAAAGGAGGCTTCTGAGCCTCTTGAAAGGAGGCTTCTGAGCCTCTTGAAAGGAGGCTTCTGAGCCTCTTGAAAGGAGGCTTCCGAGCCTCTTGAAAGGAGGCTTCCTGAGCCTCTTGAAAGGAGGCTTCTGAGCCTCTTGAAAGGAGGCTTCCGAGCCTCTTGAAAGGAGGCTTCTGAGCCTCTTGAAAGGAGGCTTCCTGAGCCTCTTGAAAGGAGGCCTGAGTCTCTTGAAAGGAGGCTTCTGAGCCTCTTGAAAGGAGGCTTCCGAGCCTCTTGAAAGGAGGCTTCCAGGCCTCTTAAAAGGTGGCTTCTGAGCCTCCTGAAAGGAGGCTTCTGAGACTCTTGAAAGGAGGCTTCTGAGCCTCTTGAAAGGAGGCTCTGAGCCTCTTGAAAGGAGGCTTCCGAGCCTCTTGAAAGGAGGCTTCTGAGCCTCTTGAAAGGAGGCTTCTGAGCCTCTTGAAAGGAGGCTTCTGAGCCTCTTGAAAGGAGGCTTCTGAGCCTCTTGAAAGGAGGCTTCTGAGCCTCTTGAAAGGAGGCTTCTGAGCCTCTTGAAAGGAGGCTTCTGAGCCTCTTGAAAGGAGGCTTCTGAGCCTCTTGAAAGGAGGCTTCCGAGCCTTCTGAAAGGAGGCTCTGAGCCTCTTGAAAGGAGGCTTCCTGAGCCTCTTGAAAGGAGGCTTCCGAGCCTCTTGAAAGGAGGCTTCTGAGCCTCTTGAAAGGAGGCCTGAGCCTCTTGAAAGGAGGCTTCCTGAGCCTCTTGAAAGGAGGCTTCTGAGCCTCTTGAAAGCAGGCTCTGAGCCTCTTGAAAGGAGGCTTCCAGCCTCTTGAAAGGAGGCTTCCTGAGCCTCTTGAAAGGAGGCTTCTGAGCCTCTTGAAAGGAGGCTTCTGAGCCTTTGAAAGGAGGCTCTGAGGCCTCTTGAAAGGAGGCTTCTGAGCCTCTTGAAAGGAGGCTTCTGAGCCTCTTGAAAGGAGGCTTCTGAGCCTCTTGAAAGGAGGCTTCTGAGCCTCTTGAAAGGAGGCTTCTGAGCCTCTTGAAAGGAGGCTTCTGAGCCTCTTGAAAGGAGGCTTCTGAGCCTCTTGAAAGGAGGCTTCTGAGCCTCTTGAAAGGAGGCTTCCGAGCCTCTTGAAAGGAGGCTTCTGAGCCTCTTGAAAGGAGGCTTCTGAGCCTCTTGAAAGGAGGCTTCTGAGCCTCTTGAAAGGAGGCTTCTGAGCCTCTTGAAAGGAGGCTTCCGAGCCTCTTGAAAGGAGGCTTCCGAGCCTCTTGAAAGGAGGCTTCCGAGCCTCTTGAAAGGAGGCTTCCGAGCCTCTTCAAAAGGAGGCTTCCGAGCCTCTTCAAAAGGAGGCTTCCGAGCCTCTTCAAAAGGAGGCTTCCGAGCCTCTTCAAAAGGAGGCTTCCGAGCCTCTTCAAAAGGAGGCTTCCGAGCCTCTTCAAAAGGAGGCTTCCGAGCCTCTTCAAAAGGAGGCTTCCGAGCCTCTTCAAAAGGAGGCTTCGAAGCCTCTTCAAAAGGAAGCTTCCGAGCCTCTTGAAAAGGATGCTTCCAATCCTCTTCAAAGGGAGGCTTCCGAGCCTCTTGAAAGGAGGCTTCCGAGCCTCTTGAAAGGAGGCTTCCGAGCCTCTTGAAAGGAGGCTTCCGAGCCTCTTGAAAGGAGGCGTCCGAGCCTCTCGAAAGAAGACTTCCGAGCCTCTTGGGAAAAGGCTTCAGAGCCTTTTGAAAGGAGGCTTCTGAGCCTCTTGAAAGGAGGCATCTGAGCCACTTGAAAGGCGGCTTCTAAGCCTTTTGGAAGGCGGGTTCTGAGCCTCTTGAAAGGAGACTTCTGAGCCTCTTGAAAGGAGGCCTCCTGAGCCTCTTGAAAGGAGGCGTCTGAGCCTCTTGAAAGGAGGCTTCCGGGCTTCATGAAAGCAGACTTTCAGGCATCCTGGAAGTAGGCTTCGGAGCCTCTTGAAAGGAGGCTTCTGAGCCTCTTGAAAGAAGGCTTCTGAGCCTCTTGAAAGGAGGCTTCTGAGCCTCTTGAAAGGAGGCTTCTGAGCCTCTTGAAAGGAGGCTTCTGAGCCTCTTGAAAGGAGGCTTCTGAGCCTCTTGAAAGGAGGCTTCTGAGCCTCTTGAAAGGAGGCTTCTGAGCCACATGAAAGGAGGCTTCTAAACCGCTTGAAAGGAGGCTTCTGAGCCTCTTCAAAGGAGGCTTCTGAGCCTCTTCAAAGGAGGCTTCTGAGCCTCTTCAAAGGAGGCTTCTGAACCTCTTGAAAGGAGGTTTCTGAGCCTCTTGAAAGGAGGCTTCTGAGCCTTTATAAAGGAGACTTCCGAGCCTCTTCAAAGGAGGCTTCTGAGCTTCTTGAAAGTAGACGTCTGAGCCTCTGGAATGGAGGCTTCTCAGCCTTTTGAATGGAGGCTTCTGAGCCTCTTGAAAGAAGGCTTCTGAGCCTCTTGAAAGGAGGCTTGAGCCTCTTGAAAGGAGGCTTCTGAGCCTCTTGAAAGGAGGCTTCTGAGCCTCTTGAAAGGAGGCTTCTGAGCCTCTTGAAAGGAGGCTTCCTGAGCCTCTTGAAAGGAGGCTTCTGAGCCTCTTGAAAGGAGGCTTCCGAGCCTCTTGAAAGGAGGCTTCCTGAGCCTCTTGAAAGGAGGCTTCCAGCCTCTTGAAAGGAGGCTCTGAGCCTCTTGAAAGGAGGCTTCTGAGCCTCTTTAAAGGAAGCTTCTGAACCTCTTGAAAGGAGGCTTCGAGCCTCTTCAAAGGAGGCTTCTGAGCCTCTTGAAAGGAGGCTTCTGAGCCTTTGAAAGGAGGCTTCTGAGCCTCTTGAAAGGAGGCTTCCTGAGCCTCTTGAAAGGAGGCTTCTGAGCCTCTTGAAAGGAGGCTTCTGAGCCTCTTGAAAGGAGGCTCTGAGCCTCTTGAAAGGAGGCCTGAGCCTTTTGAAAGGAGGCTCCGAGTCTCTTGAAAGGAGACTTCTAAGATGGCTTCCGAGCCTCTTGAAAGGAGGCTTCTGACCCTTTTGAAAGGAGGCTTCTGAGCCTCTTGAAAGGAGGCTTCTGAGCCTCTTGAAAGGAGCCTTCTGAGCCTCTTGAAAGGAGGCTTCTGAGCCTCTTGAAAGGAGGCTTCCGAGTCTCTTGAAAGGAGGCTTCCGAGCCTCCTGCAAGGCGGCTTCTGAGCCTCTTGAAAGGAGGCTTCTGAGCCTCTTGAAAGGAGGGTTCTGAGCCTCTTGGAAGGAGGCTTCTGAGCCTCTTGAAGGGGGGGTTCGGAGCCTCTTGGAAGGAGGCTTATGAGACTCTTGAAAGGAGGCTTCCGAGCCTCTTGAAAGGAGGCTTCTTAGCCTCTTGAAAGGAGGCTTCTGAGCCTCTTGAAAGGAGCTTCCGGATCCTCTTGAAAGGAGCCTTCAGAGCCTCTTGAAAGGAGGCTTCTAAGCCTCTTTAAAGGAGGCTTCTGAGCCTCTTGAAAGGAGGCTTCTGAGCCTCTTGAAAGCAGGCTTCTGAGCCACTTGAAAGGAGGCTTCCGAGCCTCTTGAAAGGAGGCTTCCGAGCCTCTTGAAAGGAGGCTTCCGAGCCTTTGAAAGGAGGCTTCTGAGCCTCTTGTAAGGAGGCTTCTGAGTCTCTTGATAGGTGGTTTCTGAGCCTCTTGAAAGGAGGCTTCGGAACCACTTGAAAAGTGGTTTCTGAGTCTCTTGAAAGGAGGCTTTTGAGCCTCTTGAAAGGAGGCTTTTGAGCCTCTTGAAAGGAGGCCTGAGCCTCTTGAAAGGAGGCTTCTGAGCCTCTTGAAAGGAGTCTTCTGAGCTCTCTTGAAAGGAGGCTTTCGAGTCTCTTCAAATGAGACTTCCGAGCCTCTTCAAAAGAGACTTCCGAGCTCTTCAAAAGAGGCTCTGAGCCTCTTCAAAGAGGCTTCTGAGCCTCCTCAAAGAAGGCTTCTGAGCCTCTTCAAAAGGAGGCTTCTGATTCTCTGCAAAGGAGGCTTCCTGAGCCTTTTCAAAGGAGGCTTCAAGCCTCTTCAAAAGGAAGCTCTGAGCCTCTTGAAAAGGATGCTTCCAATCCTCTTCAAAGGGAGGCTTCTGAGCCTCTTGAAAGGAGGCTTCCGAGCCTCTTGAAAGGAGGCTTCTGAGCCTCTTGAAAGGAGGCTTCTGAGCCTCTTGAAAGGAGGCTTCTGAGCCTCTTGAAAGGAGGCTTCTGAGCCTCTTGAAAGGAGGCTTCTGAGCCTCTTGAAAGGAGACTTCTGAGCCTCTTGAAAGGAGGCTTCTGAGCCTCTTGAAAGGAGGCGTCTGAGCCTCTTGAAAGGAGGCTTCCTGAGCCTCTTGAAAGAAGGCTTCTGAGCCTCTTGAAAGTAGGCTCTGAGCCTCTTGAAAGAAGGCTTCCTGAGCCTCTTGAAAGGAGGCTTCCTGAGCCTCTTGAAAGGAGGCTCTGAGCCTCTTGAAAGGAGGTTTCTGAGCCTCTTGAAAGGAGGCTTCCGAGCCTCTTGAAAGGAGGCTTCCGAGCCTCTTGAAAGGAGGCTTCCGAGCCTCTTGAAAGGAGGCTTCCGAGCCTCTTGAAAGGAGGCTTCCGAGCCTCTTGAAAGGAGGCTTCCGAGCCTCTTGAAAGGAGGCTTCCGATTCTCTTGAAAGGAAGGCTTCCGAGCCCCTTGAAAAGGAGGCTTTCGAGCCTCCTCTAAAGGAGGCTTCCGAGCCTCTTCAAAAAGAGGCTTCCGAGCCTCCTCAAAAGAAGGCTTCCGAGCCTCTTCAAAAGGAGGCTTCCGATTCTCTGCAAAAGGAGGCTTCTGAGCCTTTTCAAAAGGAGGCTTCGAAGCTTCTTCAAAAGGAAGCTTCCGAGCCTCTTGAAAAGGATGCTTCCAATCCTCTTCAAAGGGAGGCTTCCGAGCCTCTTGAAAGGAGGCTTCCTGAGCCTCTTAAAAGGAGGCTTCTGAGCCTCTTGAAAGGAGGCTTCCAGGCCTCTTGAAAGGAGGCTTCTGAGCCTCTTGAAAGGAGGCTTCTGAGCCTCTTGAAAGGAGGCTTCTGAGCCTCTTGAAAGGAGGCTTCTGAGCCTCTTGAAAGGAGGCTTCTGAGCCTCTTGAAAGGAGGCTTCTGAGCCTCTTGAAAGGAGGCTTCTGAGCCTCTTGAAAGGAGGCTTCTGAGCCTCTTGAAAGGAGGCTTCTGAGCCTCTTGAAAGGAGGCTTCTGAGCCTCTTGAAAGGAGGCTCTGAGCCTCTTGAAAGGAGGCTTCTGAGCCTCTTGAAAGGAGGCTTCTGGAGCCTCTTGAAAGGAGGCTCTGAGCCTCTTGAAAGGAGGCTTCCTGAGCCTCTTGAAAGGAGGCTCTGAGCCTCTTGAAAGGAGGCTTCTGAGCCTCTTGAAAGGAGGCTCTGAGCCTCTTGAAAGGAGGCTTCCAAGCCTCTTGAAAGGAGGCTTCTGAGCTCTTGAAAGAGGCTTCCTGAGCCTCTTGAAAGGAGGCTTTGAGCCTCTTGAAAGGAGGCTCCTCTTCAAAGGGAGGCTTCTGAGCCTCTTGAAAGGAGGCTCTGAGCCTCTTGAAAGGAGGCTTCTGAGCCTCTTGAAAGGAGGCTTCTGAGCCTCTTGAAAGGAGGCTTCTGAGCCTCTTGAAAGGAGGCTTTGAGCCTCTTGAAAGGAGGCTTTCGAGCCTCTTGAAAGGAGGCTTGAGCCTCTTGAAAGGAGGCTTCTGAGCCTCTTGAAAGGAGGCTTCTGAGCCTCTTGAAAGGAGGCTTCTGAGCCTCTTGAAAGGAGGCTTCTGAGCCTCTTGAAAGGAGGCTTCTGAGCCTCTTGAAAGGAGGCTTCTGAGCCTCTTGAAAGGAGGCTTCTGAGCCTCTTGAAAGGAGGCTTCCAAGCCTCTTGAAAGGAGGCTTCCAAGCCTCTTGAAAGGAGGCTTCCAAGCCTCTTGAAAGGAGGCTTCCAAGCCTCTTGAAAGGAGGCTTCCAAGCCTCTTGAAAGGAGGCTTCCAAGCCTCTTGAAAGGAGGCTTCCGAGCCTTTTGAAAGGAGGCTTCCGAGCCTCTTGAAAGGAGGCTTCCGAGCCTCTTGAAAGGAGGCTTCCGAGCCTCTTGAAAGGAGGCTTCCGAGCCTTCTTCCCGAGCCTGGGACTTTCGAGCCTCTCTTGAAAGGAGGCTTCCGAGCCGATTTGAAGGTGGCCTCCACCTTTCATCGGAAATGTTGGTTTCATGCGGATTTACAACAAATCATCACTTTTGTTTCAACAGGGGTAGAAGGCAAGAAGCTACTGCTGAGTTCAATTGCCCGCGAAGCCTCCAGTTGGGTTGAGTTTGACTCGGATCAGTACCTGGACATATATCGGGCAGCTGCCGTCTTTAACGAACGTCGGGATGAGATCATTGGATTGCTACAGAACTCGGCCGGAGAACCGCTGGTGATGACTAACACAACGGCTGTCCTAAATTGGATCGAATCTGTGGTGTGGAACATTACGTATGTAAAGGAAAATGTTAGCCACGTTGCGGTAAGAATAACTGAAGCGAAGCAACCGCTCCGGCCGAGTGCGGCGGCTTGTAAGCGTTACCGACTGCAAGGTTTGACAAGTGTGAATCCAGCAAATCCGATCCATGTAAGTGAAAATCCAATTCAGCATCGTTCCAATGTTTCTTATAAATGATTCGACACAGACAGAGAACTTCAAGAATGCGACATATCAGAAATCCAGCGGTTACGAGAAATCCAACTACGTTGGGCTTTATCAGAATAAGGTTTCACTCGGAGTGATATACTATCTGGCCGAAGAATACGCAATTACGACTGGGAAAGTGGCAATCAACTGCTCACAGCCGTTGGACACTTGCGTGACGGATCATCGCCAAAAGGTTCTGCAGATTGAGATTCACCCGAAGTATGATGGCGGGCAAAGTTACAACATCGCTCTGCTTCGAACAACTTTTGCAAATGAGTAAGCTTTTCACATGGTTTAATATTCTATTCTAACCATTTTTATTCCGCAGATTCTTTGTTTGCCTAGCAGTTGAACCTGCCGTTCAGTTATGTAAGTGACGTTTATTTGAACCATTGCTAAGTTCTAATCGATCCAAACCCGCAGACTATGGCGGCAGCAGACACCGACCTCTGGGTGCGGTCCTCGAAGATCATCCAACCTGGACAGAATTCGAGTCGGATCTGTTCGTTCGCATTGAACCAGGATATGCCGTTTACACCGATCGTCATGATGAAATTGGGGGTCTACTGCAGAACGGATCCGGCGAAGAAGTTGTAGTGACCAACGTCACTGCCCTGCTGGATTGGATCGAACCCATTGTGTGGAATGAGGCGGCATCGTCGATTGAACCTCGCTGAGCCGAGATCTTCCCACATGGCACTCGACACCGTGACGGTGTTCGCGATGGGAAAAGTAGGAAGGAAGTTCCCATCAAAAGTGATAAATCAACAATTGCGTGCACTTGACGCGCAAACGAAACGAAATGCAGACAAATCTCTGAATAACAATAATGCAGCTCAGTTCCCTCCGGCAACAAAAGAAATCCATCTTGGTTCGCGGTCATCGGATGGTCGCACTCCTATGGGGGGAAGTATGCAAATGAGGTTCACAGACGCGCGACAGGAGAAAAAAAAGGTGAAACGGTAGCAGCCGCTGCATGCAATCCCGTCCGGAGCAGTATCAGTAGTTGTTGCAACTCGCATCATGTCAGAATTTCAATTTTTATGTCGTTCTGTAATGGCCGTCGTTAAGCGCCACGAAAAGACGTCATCTCGGGTGGTTAATCCAGTTAATTAGCCGAATGGGCCGATTAAAGGTCGGTGGGCTCGAATGCTCCGCGGCTGAACTCGGTGGCGCGGGATATCATCGGCCGGTGCAGCGTTGCACTGTTTCACTCTTTCTGCGACGGATGATTTTAGCGTTGTTGGTTTGTGCCGTTACGGCGCTAAAAACGGCTCGCAGTTTTATGACGCAAATGGCTCGTACGCCGTTAAAGCATTGCAGAAACACGGGGAAATTAAACATTTTACGGCCGGCAATCATTATCTGGACGGTCTGTTCAAGAAACACGATGACCATTATAAAATGCATAAATATAGATTAATCGCGCAATGTTATGATTATTGCATCACGTAGTTGGCCCGAACACGATTAGGCAGAATGATGATGCGTCAAAATGTAGTTAGATTAAAAGGGGCGTACAATAGAAGACAAACAGTGAGTTCCATGTGGACTCATCAATGATAGGATTGAAAAGCATATTTAATGGAAACGACATGATATGTGAAGATTTGCTCACAAAGGATTCTTATGCCCTTTCTGCTTGAAAATCTCATAAATCTTCTCAATTCATTCTTGAAATAAGATTAGAAAATCATTTTAAGGAACTTATTTTTGACGGATGGCTACATTTCTTAAGTAATTTCAGAATAATATTTCAACTAGTTATTATCAATTGAAGGTGAAATATTTATCTGCAAAACCTACGAATATAACTTTTCACATCTGCAGAAGAAAACAGAAAACAATTTTTTGTAGAATTCGTAAACGATCTTCCTTGAACCAATTCCTGAAGAAACTTTTTGACTTCCTACAACAACATAATCCTCTAGTGCGTCAAATATGAAAAATGTGTTTAAAATATGTTTGATAAATTTTCCTGGAAAAAAATCAACTTCTCAGTAAATTTAGGTCTTGTTCAGCACTTTCTTCGTTTTCGTCAGGGAAACATCGAATGAGGCAAAGCAGCCTTTCCCGTTGGATTTTGACGTCACACTGATCTAGCTGTGCGTCCACCAGATCTCCGGAATTAGTTATCTCATCAGGTTCTTTACATCGGACTATCTCTACCGGGAGCTCATTGCAAAATCCTTGGGTGAGGAGGCGAAAGTGAGAGCTCTTACCCAAGAAGCGGTCGTGGAATGTAGAGATCTAAGACGAGATTACCACAGATGACGAACTAAGGGATGCATTGAAAGCGCAGTGCAACTTGGGAGAAGTGCCAATGTCGATTCGTTTGAGAAGGTCGTACGGAGGTACACAAACGGCAACTGTTCGACTTCCGGTGATTGCAGCAAACAAGTTGGCGCAAATAGGCAAGGTCAAAGTGGGGTGGTCTGTATGCTCGTTGAGGATCGTTCCACGAGGTTCAAAACAAATGGAGAGATGCTTCAAATGCATGTGCTTCGGTCACCAGGCGCGAAATTGCACTGGTCCGGACCGATCTACGCTGTGCTGGAAATGCGGCGAAGAAGAGCACATTGCTAAGGACTGCACGAAGCAACCGAGGTGCATGCTTTGTAAAGCGGAAGATGGGAATGATCACATGACGGGTGGCACGAAATGCCCTGCTTATAAGAAGGCGATAGAATGACATTAACAATGGAGATAACCCAAATCAATCTAAATCATTGCGACACTGCACACTGTGTGATGGTGCAATTATTGCAGAGCCGTATCGAGCCCCTCCCGATAATGGCAACTGGGTGGCGGTCAAAGAAGGGATAGCTGCAATATAAGTTATGGGCAGATACCCCATCCAAGAAATTGTTAATTGTTTATGTGAAGATTCAACGTTGTCTTCGTATGCAGCTGTACGCCCCACTGAGGTGCTCTTTAGAGCAAATCGACCAAATGATAGATGTGCTTACCGACAAGCTGATCGGTCGTAGGCCGTTGGTCATTGCAGGAGATTTTAATGCACGGGCCATGAAATGGGGAAAAACCAACGCAAGAGGTTATAGTATGCTGGAACTAAGCATATGCGGTATTTCGAAAAATTTCGTTTTAGGGCATTCGAAACGAAATTTCGCGGAATTCCGCGGAATTTGAGTATGGCGAAATCTGTTTTTCTGATTTCGTTCCGTATCGTTAAATTTCAAAAATTTCGACTGAAAAATCTTTGTTTTAACGAAATTAAACGGAATTTCGCGGAATTTCGAAATTAATTTTTAATAATTCCAATTTCCATAAAATAAAAAAAAATCGGCTGCGCCGCTGAATAAAACCATTCAAATTCTACTCAATATTTTATACATATAAATTCTTTCACTAAATCTCACTACGTAATACAATTCTGTATCTTCAACAGAAACGCATTTAGCTTTCAATTTGTTAATTTAAATAATATTGTTCAGTGAAGTAAAATAATTTGTAGATCTCATCGTTTTGGTATGCTATATTTTTATTTAAATTAACTGATTTGTGTATGAAATATGTAATGTATTATGAGGCGTTTGTTCGATTTGTGCTCTTCTAGTTGTGGAAACTCTTCGATAAGCGAAATAATCCTCACTAGACTACTGAGTATTGTCCGTAAGTATTAGTTTAAACAATCATTGTTTGAAAGCAATGAAATGGAGATGGTGACGTTTCAGAAGTTTTCCTGATTTAGTAGATTGTTAGATATTTGCAGAATTAAGAATGCTCCAGATTTGAGGCATTCTCTGATATCTCATTTATTTCGGATTCTGGAACTGATTCATATCTTTCCGATTGAGATCATTGTCATGACCTAAACTTCTACCTTCAGATATTTTTGATTCCGATATTCAGATATTTTTGATTATGGAAATCTATAATTTTCTCACATTTTCTAGATCCTTCAGATCCAGATTATTCAATTGTTTCAAAATCGTACAGATTTTCTGTCACATTCGTGCCAGTACGGTGCGTTTACTGTAGGGTAGTTTGTTGTTAGTTTGGACGTGCTGCTGCTGTTAACAATTAATATTTAGCAATAATCGAAAAGGTCTGCGTTCGAGTTGTTGGCATAAAATGAGTAATGGCTAAAATACAATTTTTTGTGCAAAAAACGCGTAAATAGTCCAGCCATTTTTTTGCACCTATTCTCAACCAACAAGTTGCATTCAAATGGAAATCTTGTCTTATCATTTCATATTGAAAGTTGGCTAAATTGGACTATGGACTCAAAGGTTATGGCAAAAATACTATTTTACCATAATACATCAGAAAGTCACCGCAGGTGGATTATTCAGGGGTTTTTAAATGATTTTTGACTACCACCGCTGCAAGTAAAATAAAACATAGGTTTTTTAATTGCAGATTTAATTTTTTATGGTGATTCGATTATCCGGAGGATTTGATTATCCGGAGTGAAAATAAAATCGATAATCCGGATAATCGAGCCCGACCTGTATTTGGAAGATCTGTGTCAAATTAATTAGGTTACACTGGCGATCACCTTTTCAGAGCTACCGACTGAAAAGTAACAAGGCAGTCTCAATTGAATTGTTATATCATGTCCTAGCTTCAGCGCCGTAGCGTGTGGTTGGCCAGGTTGGCCCCCGCCAAGGGCGCCAGCCTTCAGGGGCGCCAAAATCAATGTTTACTCTATAATAAATACAACAGTTTCATTATTTATAGATCTTGTGAATAAAGTAGCAACTAAAGAATATTTCTCGGGAACTTTTTCAAATCGGCGTATGTAACATTTCGATCAAGCTGAGAAAATGGGCTTGGAAGTTTTCAGATTTTATTTTTATTCCTATTTAGAAACTAAACATTTTTATTGCAATTGAATTCACATCAACGTTTCATTATGAAAAGGTTCATCGCCACTGACTCTGAAATCGGCACTGCGTGTGAACATTTCAGTTATTTTGATAAAAACATATGTTACAACGTTCTGCAACAAATAAATCACATTCGTTGTTTTGATAAAGTCAGCATGACCGAGGTTGCATTGTTGATACGTCGAAATGCTGCGTCAAGTTGAAACGTTTCACGCACATGCGAAAAAAATTGTAGCACTTACAACACCCAAATGTTGATTTGCTGCAAAAAAACAACGTAAAATGGTTTTCTTAACGAAAATCGGAATATACAAGCAACAAGCTTAATTTTGAAATCAGTGATGAAAAAGTACAAGCAGACGTACGATTTAAACTATTTAGTTGTTCGAAAAAACTTTTTAAAGTACATTTTCTGCTAAGCGGTGTTGTGCAATTTTTTAAACAATGATATCACACCGTTTTGCAAAAAAAATGATTTACATTTTTAATAACACATTTTCATGTAGCTTTGAAGATATGCACATTTTTAGATGAATTTGATGCTATATGCTGTTGAAAACGGGTTTGTTTACAATTTGCGACATACGCCGTTTTGAAAAAGTACCCGAGATTTTTTCATTATTTCACATCCACATGTTATATGTGTTGGTTTTAGTTTTGACTACTATTTAGGATTCTCAGGGACTTCTGAAACCGGGTTGAAAAAGGCAATTGAGTAAGAAGAAATCTGATAGTATCTTATAAAGTTGAAAATTATAATGTTTGATACCCACATTGCGATTGGCAAAGTTTTTGGGCACTATTACAGCCATCGAAAGTCCTCCGGAACCGTAATGTTCCAGCAGTGAGGAATGATTAGTAATGAAATGATTCAGTTTTTCCATGTAGGTTCCTTCAAAGGAATACATTCATAAACAAGCGATTAGCCAAATTTCGAAGGGTCCTTTTGCTCCTAGGTTTGTAGTGGTAGTGGTTTGGTTTTGCGATTTGGTATTAATTTGCTTGTTTAATTCAGAAAAACTCCATGTAAGGTACACCGGGGCAAGTTGAAATGCGGGGTAAGTTGAAACGGAAGCTGTAATTTGGATCGGAAATGACCCAATGCCCTGATTATTTTTTACAACAAACTACATACCTGAACGCACCTTCTGACTGCCATTCCCGGAAGATTGCAGCTACAAAAACGCAATCCCTGCCTATGTTTATTTTTCGTCCTTCGCAAAATTTTAACCAACTTTTTGACGTGCCAATAAAACAGGTCTCAAAATGATGTTTGGGAGAGTGCTTTCCTCAAATTTTCACGGTAGGGAATCATTCAATGTTGAACAAGCATAATGATTATGAAAAATCGATGGGAGATCTGTTTTAATTTTTGTATTTCGGTCGTTTGAAATTGCTCCGCAATTTAAACCCATCGGGGCAAATAGAAATGTGTGATGCGGGGCAAGTTGAAACAACGATTCAAAACGTCTCCCTCGCAATTATTTTTTTCTTCTAAAATTCAGATACTTGATAGTAAGCTTTTAGGGCACTGAAACGGAAAGTAGGCTTTGAAATTAAAACAACAAAAGTCAAAAACAAGCCGCCACCCACATAACGCGGGGTTTCTGCCGCCATTGTTCTACGGGTAGAGCATAATTGCACCAGAAGTAACTGTGTTTTAATTGTCAATTGCGAATCATTACGTAAGATAAGCGAACTACAAATCAAAGGGATCGCTTTTCAAGGTGCGTATTGAACTATTTACAATGGTAGTTTGTTTAATCAGTATGCTTCAATTTAAATATTTAGTTTAAAAATAGCTGTACGGATTATGATCCTTTGATTCGAAATTCGTGCGCGGTGGACGGATTTCGATTCAGGAGTAGTTGATTTAATTCATATTTTTCTCATGTTTTTCGTAGTTTTCATGTGTAAATGTGAAACACTTCAAAAGTAGAAGCCTTCATGTCCCCTTGTCAATGACAAACGTTTCATTTGCATTCGATTTCTATAGTCTAGTCTAGAGTAAGGATTTCGATGTCCCGCGGTATATATTCATATGAGACAATTGAATGGACCATATTTAGGTTTATTTTTTGAATAAAAGAATATCAATATCTGGAATGTGACTTTTATGCGAGTAAATATCAAGATGAGGCAACACAATTTGGGATTTGGTTTTAAAATTTTTAGAACAAAGCCTGCTATGTTATTAGTTTTTCTTAAACAGGAGACAATTTTATGCTAGTTTCTAGAAAGAAAATCAAAATTATCAAAAATTACATGGGACTCTTATGCGAATTTAGTCACCATTACAACCTCGTGCATCTTGAGTCTCACTGAGTACATATATTGTGATTTTAATACGAAAAAAACAGCTTATCTCTGTATGTAGTGCAGTGTTTCAACTTGCCCCGATACGCGGGGCAAGTTGAAACGATACACATAAAAAAGTAATTTCAATATACAAAACATTTATAAAAAATTTAGGTGAGGTTGCTTATTTTTATGTATAATCTTTGGCCCGAACTAGCAAACACTGCAAACGGATTCAAAATTTATTAAAAAACGATTTTTTTAAAGCACTTCAAAGTTCAACTTTGAAAAAACCGTTTCAACTTGCCCCGGTGTACCTTAGTCTGAATGACATTGAGTTATATCGGCGGCTGTATCGGAGAATATCGATAACTCCTAAATATTTGCTTTGTTAGAATTGTTGCTAGGAGAATTTTCTTCTTTTAATATTAATCAAATCAAGAGTTGGAAATTTTCCTTCGTCCTACTGCTTCCAATGGCGTTTCCGGCCCTCGACTAAATTGTTTCAGAGTTGGATTCTTTTGACCAAACTATGTATGAGAGCCTCGAGACCACCAACAGCCCCAATCCAGAATAGGATTTTTGTTTATCTGAATAGATCCGATGTTGATTTCATCCACCATCCAACCCACTTGATCGAAGAGGTCTAATAGTGATTCCAACCAACTCCGAACACCGATAAACCTACCTTATTTCATTGACCCAACTAGGTCCAGTGGCATCTAAAAACCATCCAAGGGCTTACTCCAGATGGCGATTCCGGCCTTCAACCAATCCACTTTAGTGTAACTTTTCTTCATGATTCGACAAGTTCCGATAGCGATTCTGGCAATCTCATTTCCGAACACAGATTACAGATGCTTGCAAAAACCACAAAGGAAGTATTCATTTAGTGCATCACGAAAAATGATTGATTTTAAACTTCCTCCCATCGACCCCTTCGTCGCGATATCTGTCTAAATATCTAAATGTTTATCTTCCGATTGTTATGCTCTATTTTGTATGACTATTATCGTCTATTTCAGTCTTATAAAGCAGCTGAAACGTTGTTACGTCTATTTTCCGACGTGTCGATGTATATTTCATTACCTTCTTCAGGGATTTAGAGGCTATACAACAAAACGTAGCCTTATTATGAGATTCTAACCCGACTCTGTTAGTTACCTTACATTATACTTACGTAAAAAAGTGCAACAAAATTTCAAATAATTTAAGGGTATTTTATTCAATCCTTCTTTGTGGATTTCAGGTATCTGCTTCCAATGCATCTCTGAATATTGAATGCTATTTGAAGTATGTTTAAACCATTTAACATTTTTTTTAGGTATTGATATTCAAATTGTTCTCCAAATGTAAAATTTACGTATTTGATTTCTCTTAGTAGAAGAGTGGCGCCCAATAAACGATTCGCCAAGGGCGCTGGAAGTCCACGCTACGACTCTGCCTAGCTTTCAGCTGCAGAAATAACGGCTTTACAGATTCATCATGGAATTCGGAACGTTTCCGGGGCACCAGGAAATGCGAGGCAAGTGAACTGTTCCACATAATCCGGGACGTTGAGCCACTGTAAGCTATTGCCTATATGCAGATAGCTTGAAAGTGTTGCTAGAGTCAGCGCATCCCACACGCCAAAGAATTTGTGAAAAAGTCATGGAACAAAAAAAGGTTTTCATCTAGCAGTCACGATTTTCGTTTATCTTCCAAGGCTAACTCCATAAAAAAAGTGATGGATGAAAAATGCCCCTCATCATAAAAAACTCACAACGTAAAAAAATTACTTTAAATTTAAAAATTAATATTTCCAACAGACCTTAGAAAATTTTTTGAAAAAGTCGAGTTTTGTATGGCAATCAACTGCTTAGATCTGTTGAAAAGACCATTTTTGGAAAATTTTACAGATTCAAATAATCTTCATGAATTTGGTCGAAAATTTACCTGGAGACTTTATTTAAAATGTTAATTGAAATGGAGGGGTGGCACTTTGAATCTGTAATACTTTTCAAAATGGTGAACAGATCTAATCAATATGAAATCTGTTGGAAATATTGAGCGATATTAAGCGATGAATATTCTCACGTTGTTTATGGTGAGGGGCATACTTTTGAAAATGGTGAATAGATCCAAAGTGATCTGTTACTTACCTATTTCCTTTTGTAAAATTAAGCCAGCCCTATGGCATTTGGGTAACAATTATATAGAATGAAATCAGTAGTGATTCAGTTTCATTTCAAATGTTCGATCACTATTCTAGTTTTAATCTAGAACAAAATAGAACGAACTCGCTGGTTTCCCCAACACATGTTTTAAAATTTTTCAATTTAATGAAATCATTTTGTTGCTGCCAAGAAAGGTGCCGTAATTGCAAAGTGGATTGATCCGTGGATAAAATGACGCATTCATACACCAAAACAAATAATTTTCCGAATTTTTTAATGTTGTCGCATCACATTTCATTATAGAGAAAAAAATCTACGACCTTGACTCAAAAAATATTAAACAAAATTATTTTCTCCGCGAATTTTTTTCAATCGTTTTTTTTTTGCATTGTTTATATAATGCTAAAAAAAACTATTTAATAAAAATTTCGCGGAAAAAAATTAAATTTCGTTTCGTTTCGTAAAATTTCGAATTAAATGGACCCGGATTTCGTTTCGTTTCGAAGTTTCGGAAGAAAATTTGAATTTCGTTTCGCTTCGTTCCGATCCAACAGTTGCATTTCTAATTTCGTTTCGTTTCGTTTCGTCAGGAAAAATTGTGTTATCGCATACCCTTAGCTGGAACCTCTAGTATGCCGGAAGCTCCGCAAAGACGGTCGAGAATCCATCATTGACGTGACATTTTGCAGTTCGTCGCTAATGGGGAATATGAACTGGAGAGAGTCAGTGAAGATTATGGGTCGCAGGCCTGCGAGCGTATGTGGAAGATAAAAACCCTCGATAAAGACCTCTTAGTTGAGGCACTTCGTGCTGTAAATAATGCCCCAGATATAGATGCAGGTCAGCTAATGGATACATTAGTAAGAGAGTTGCCGAGAAAGTTGGAACCACGAAACAGGCGTCGTCCAGCTTATTGGTGGAACGAATAACTCAGCCATCTCCGCACTGTTTGTACCAGAGCTAGAAGACGCGTTAAGAGAGCACGTACCGCAGTCATCAAGGAGGAGCGTAAGGTGGCGCTCCGAGAGGCCCGGGTCGCTTTCAAAAAGGAAATGAGGTTGAGCAAGTCGAACTGCTACAAGCAGTTGTGCCGTGAAGCTGATGCCAATCCATGGGGCAATGCTTATCGCAACGTTATGGCAAACATAAATGGTCCCATGACGCCACTAGAAATGTGCCCAGATAAGCTGAGAATGATTGTAGAGGTCCTTTTTCCGAAGCATAATCCGACAGTGTGGCCGTCGACGCCGTATGCTGATGCAGACTCTACTGGTGACAGGGTAGTCTCCAATGAAGAGCTCCGTGCAATAGCGAAAGGGCTAAATGTGAATAAAGCTCCTGGTCCAGACGGAATCCCTAACATGGTCTTGAGAACAGCGATCCCGGCGTTCCCGGACATGTTCAGAATGTTTAGATGATGGTCGCTTCCCTGATATATGGAGGATACAAAAGTTAGTGCTGTTGCCAAAGTCAGGAAAACCTCCTGGAGATCCAACATCTTACAGGCCGATATGTATGTTGGATACTCTTTGGAAAACTCCTGGAAAGGATCATCCTTAACAGACTTTCGAAATGTATAGAAAGCAAAAGTGGGTTATCCAAGAGGCAATTCGGATTCCGGAAAGGGATATCGAAGGTCGACGCAATTCGCACAGTCGTTGAAAGTGCAGAGAAGGCGACTAAACAGAAGAGGAGAGGGAATCGGTATTGTGCTGCGGTGACAATTGATGTAAAGAATGCGTTTAACAGTGCCAGTTGGGGAGCTATAGCCGCAGCACTGTATGCATGCACCTGGCTAATTGATCAGGATTTTGCAAAGTTATTTTATGTCACGGAGGGTGTTCCACAGGGCTCCATACTTGGACCAACGCTCTAGAACGCAATGTATAATGGAGTACTGACATTATTGAAAACTGGATGGACGGTGTAACATTGAAGTTGGCCCATCAGTAACTGCAAGGCTGTACAGCAATTGCAGATTGTAGTCGGAGAGCACAAACTCAGTTTCAAGCGGGCTTTAAAGCATCTGGGGGTGATCGGCTGAATTTCAACAGCCACGTCGACTATGCTTGCGACCAGGACCTTCGATCCTCACATTTCCAAGCGGTCAAAGTCGGCTGCAAATCAAGGATCAACCTTGTTAAAACTTTATCAAGACTGCATAGACCGAACAACAGGGACACTCGGTATCGTATCGTCCAAGCACTGATTGACAGCAGACTGCTGTACGGACTAAAACTTATTTGTGTAGCACGTTGTAAGCTTGTCAACATAATTTTCAGGATTTTCGGCTTTCAGTCACATGAAAATGTTGATAATTTCAAATCATTGCCAACGTTTCGATCCGGAGGTTTGGATCTTCATCAGGGCTCGAGATTAATTAACCTGTCTAGTGAAGTCACACGATGGACTGTCAGGTGGGTTGGGATAAACTGCACTAGGTTGAAATTATCAACATTTTCATGTGACTGAAAGCCGAAAATCCTGAAAATTAGCAACTAATCCAGTCGAAATCCCCAAAAATCAACTTGTCAACATACATTCCCCACTCTTCAACCAATATCTCCGCATAGCTTCCGGACTTCTTCCTTCCATACCCAGAAGCAGGTGTCCTCCCATACGCTTCCGCCATATCCGGAAAGCATAAAGGAACCCGCTCATTGTTCCAGGAGGATCGCATCATGCACACGAAGGCCGGCGTCAGTCTCCCCCGGTGGCTAGGGTCCACTGGTCCTCCATTGCGAGGCGATTTGAAAGAGGGCACAACAGGGAAGCTCTCCGAAGATCGGTCGAGTACCGAGTTTAGGAACCATATGCATCGCTACACTGATGATTCCCTCACAAGAGAAGGGGTCGGCTTAGGCGTTACTGGCAGCAACGTAACGGTCTCATACAGCCTTCCTGCACAATGCAGCTTCTTTGCGGCGGAACCCGCTGCTCTGTCGATTTCCGCTACTACCCTTCCCGACATACCGATCCTAGTTCTGACTGATTCCGCCAGTGCCATCGCTGCACTACCAGAAACACCCTTGGATTCAGGCATCTGCGAAATATAAACCGCAGTGGAACAAGTGATCTGCCGATGTCCGAAGTTTGATATTCTTCGCTCCAGCTACGGAATACCGACAAACATACGGGATGCCTTAGCTGACGATTCCGCTAGCCTATTTGGACTCATCTGCTTCTTCAAAAATGGAGGACTGTACTACCAGATATAGATCAGGCTTGGACCTCCCGGGCACCCCAACCCGGGTCCCAAGAAGTCCCAACCACGGAGGTATGATGGCCTCTCTGATCTTTTCAGGGCTGTATGTCCCACATACAGTATTGTATTCTCTGCTTGCGGAAGGTCCCCAGGTTGAACCGGTGCACAGTGTTTTCTAACCCAGGAATTCGTGATCGAAAATGTTTTGGCCATGAAAAGTTGATTTTAGAGTCTCAGTGACTTCGGAGAAAAGTTTCAGTATGTTAAGCTCCACATTCTGGAAAAAAAAAATTTTTGACTAATCCCCCTAAAAGTGAGATGGAAATTGTCTTTCCTCCAATTATGAAGATACATCATTGGTGTCTTCAAAAAAGTTGTAGAAAAAGTTTCTACGAGAAATTTTGCTATATAAACTTTATTTCTGTCTGCTATAGAAGTCGAGATATGGGTCGTTATTTATGAACGACCACCAAAAAACAGGTTTTTCACGATTATTTCGTCAAAATATTTTTAGATTTTCAAATGTTCTACAAAGATCTCCGTCGCGATAAAAAACATGAACCTTTCGAAGACATTTTCTTCTTATTTTCAATATTGACGAAGTTATTGACGATCTTTTGATCAAAAATAAGCATTTTGACATTAACTGCATACATTTAGGGGCTAAATGGGACAGAATTTTATTCAGGTAATGGAAAGTATAACTCATGCACTAATAGTTGCATTGCAACATATATGTGACATAGCTTGACATAAGTGCCGTATGAACATCTTTTCATTCTTCTTCTTGTTATATATAAAAAATGAATTGGTCTGTATTGCGCATAACTAAGAAACGGCTGGATAGATTTTCTTCAGCAAATTTGTTTATCAACATGTCCGACGGATTTACAGAATATTTTCTCATGTAAGAATCTCGACCAAAATTGGAAAAAATATGAAAAATTGAAAATAAAATTTGTATGGAAATATTAAAAAGGTAGATCGCATTCTCGCCTACTGTGCAGGACAACGTTTGCAGGGTCATCTTTAGTCTTTACACTTACGCCAGACCTATGATTTAGCCAAATACAAAATTTTTAAAATAATTATGGATGGATGTTTTACAGAACTGACATGAATTTCAAATTCCGCGGGAAGAAACAACGCGTATTTAAAAAAAAATCATCAAAAAGTCACGTGAAAAGCGACCCCAATGTATTTGGGCAAATTGTATTATTTTAGAATTCACCATACAGCCAGGAATGCTGATGAGAGGAAATGCAGTATCGGGTAAATCAGTAATCTTTATTGAATGGAAACTATGGTTAGCGACGCCTCAAACATCATAAGTTTAAATATAATTTTATGAAAGCAATTCGAAGGTACTTGTTTTACCTATTTACTTTTCGAAATATCCCGGAATAATAAAAAGCCGGTTTGCTACGTCTAAAACATCACAATATTGCAAAACAGGTTAACAGAAAAGTGTTCCAAAAATTTTAGTTTAATTCTTTTCATTTAGAATTCTCTGGAAATACCAATATACCGATATATTGGTATTTCTCTGTAAAATATCCGTCGATTCGATAATCAATTTCAAAATTTGGACATTAAAGCAAGACATAGGTCTGGCGTAAGTGTTATTATCATGAACTAGATGACCCGGCAGACGTTGTCTTGCACAGTAGGTGAGAATGCGTGTTGTGATATGCCTAAACAAAATACCCATACAAATTCTAATTTGAATATTTCATTTTTTTTCAGTTTAAGTCGTGACTTTTACATAAGAAAATATTATGTAAGCCCATCGGAAATTGTGATGAAGAAATTTGAACCCAGCCGTTTCTTAGTTATGCGGAATACAGACCAATTCATTTTTTTATATTTAACAAGAAGAAGAAGAAAACATATCCATACGGTACTTACGGAAAGCTAAGTCACATATATGTTGCAATGCAACCGTTAGTGCATGTGTTATACTTTCAATTACCTAAATAAAATTCTGCCCCATTTTGCCCCTACATGTATGCAGGTTATGTCAAAATGCTCCTTTTTGAACAACAAATCGTCAATAACTTCGTCAATATTGAAAATAAGGAGAAACTGTCCTCGAAAGGTTCATGTTTTTTATCGCGACGGAGATCTTTGTAGAACATTTGAAAAATCTAAAAAATATATTGACGAAAGTATCGTGAAAAACCTGTTTTTTGGTGGTCGTTCATAAATAACGACCCATATCTCGACTTCTATAGCAGATAGAAATAAAGTTTATATAGCAAAATTTCTCGTAGAAACTTTTTCTACAACTTTTTCGAAGACACCAATGATGTATCTTCATAATTGGAGGAAAGAGAATTTCCATCTCACTTTTAGGGGGATTAGTCAAAAAAATTTTTTTCCAGAATATGGAGCTTAACATACTGAAACTTTTCTCCGAAGTCACTGAGACTCTAAAATCAACTTTTCATGGCCAAAACATTTTCGATCACGAATTCATGGGTTCGTAAGTAAGTAATTCCTGGGTTAGAAAACACTGTGCGGTGGGTTGTTGCCAATTGCTCTTAATTATGACAAGTGAAGAACTGAAGTCATTTCAAAATTCATAGAAATAAAGAAAAAAAAAATTGTTTTGAGTACTCTGGTCAAAGTAGAGATCAAGTAGTTGTTGTAACTTTGTTTTACAACATGTGAACTGCCTCGAATGGTCCTCATTATTGCCTTCTCCAGGTGACCTTTGGGGTGACCTGTTAATGCCACTTCTTCAAGCGATAGGATCCCCGTAATCATTTGAGACCCTCGAGTCTAGAAAAGCGGTCCGCCAAGCCAGCGCTCTGCGTTCATTTGGCATTTGGCATGCGCTCTACGGTGATTTGGCATAATGCCATTTGGCATAAGGTCATTTGGCATAACGGACATTTGGCATAATTGTGCCCAGCGTCAAAAGCGAGGGTCTTTTGGCATAACGGACATTTGACATTTTTCTTTGCGTTTGCTAAATGGTGACTAAGTGATGCGGGAAACACCCCGGAATAGTAAATATAACACCCGTCGATAACACTATTAAAATACATTATCCTCTCGTGGAAAGTATACATTTGCAATGCAATGCAAAAGTAGGTGCATGCCCGGATTAGAGCTTCTTTAAAAGTAGGCGTGTGGCCGGATTATGGCAATGGAGGATGTGATCCCTTCTTTAAAAGTAGGCGCTTGCCCGGATTATGGCAATGGAGGATATGATCTCTTCGTTAAAAGTAGGCGCTTGCCCGGATTAAGGTCATGGTGGATGCGATCCCTTCTTGAAAAGTAGGCGCTTGCATGGATTATGGCAATGGAGAATGTGATCCCATCTTTAAAAGTAGGCGCTTGCCCGGATTATGACAAAGGTGGATGAGATTCCTTCTTTAAAAGAAGGCGCTTGCCCGGATTGAGGCAATGGTGGATGTAATCCCTTCTTTAAAAGTATGCGCTTGCCCGGATCATGACAATGGTGGATGTGATTCCTTCTTTGAAAGAAGGCGCTTGCCCGGATTGAGGAAATGGTGGATGTGATCCCTTCTTTGAGAATAGGCGCTTGCACGGATTATGGCAAGCGCCTATTTTTATTATCGTTCTTTAAAAGTAGGCGCTTGCTCGGATTGAAGCAATGGTGGATGTAATCCCTTCTTTAAAAGTAGGAGTGTGGCCCGAATTGTGGTAATGGTAGATGTGATCCCTTCTTTAAAAGTAGGCCCTGTCCGGATTATGGCAATGGTGGATGTGACTCCTTTTTTATAAGTAGGCGCTTGCCGGGAATAAATCAATGCCGATGTAATGAGATCTCTTCCCCGAGTAGCACAATTCAGATTGATTTTGATTCAGTAACTTATATGTGACTTGATTGGTTTTTGTAACTCGTCTACGACAAGTGTATTGCTTGAGTTTTTAAAGTTAGGCGCTTGCCCGGATTAACTCCTGACAGAATCCAAGTTTCAAAGTGCTCGCGTTTTCGGGGCACACCACTCGATACGGAGGCGGCGGACAACTGTCATTTTTGTTGATTCAGCTTTGCTGCGTCGCAGCATACGTGAAAAAATAAAAATGACAGTTGTGACCTTAAGACAATGGTAGATTTGATCCGGTCTTAAGGCCCCGGATTGAAGCAATGGTGGATGTAATCCCTGCCAAATGTCCGTTATGCCAAATGACGATTATGCCAAATGGCCTTTATGCCAAATGACCTAGACCCCACAGTGAGAAATGCGAAATGAAGGGTGACAAGATGGACGTCTCACTTCTCACTTCTTATTTATCACATCTCACATCTCATTGTAAAAATTGAGAAATGAGAAGTGAAAAATGAAGAATAAGACTTGAGAAGTGATACCTTTCACTTCTTATTCCTCATTTATTTTTGGCTTCTCCTTTCTCACCTTATCACTTTCCGTAATGAGAAGAAAGAAATGATGAGTAAAAAGTGAGACGCTTCTCATTTCTTACACTGCGGCGCTATAATTCTGTACACATAAAAAACACAAAGTATACGACAACAAGTTTGAAAACAGTTTCTGAAGAAAAATCTAGCTTATTACGTTTCCCAGAGATTTCTCCTTTATTTCATGGGCAGTCCTTTAACCAATTTACAGTGAATATACGCAACCAGGACGGGCATTGTATGATTTTTATTAGTCATCGGGACGATGAAGCTGAACAAGATCATGTTAGATCGTGCTCTTATAGCACGTGTGGCTTCGAGTGCATGTTTGAGTGAAACACGTTGGTTTTGGTTCCTTTGAATCAGTGTCGTATAATGAATTATTTCGCAGTTAACCAACACGATTTCCTATATTTTACATTCCGATGTCGATCATGGGAGAATGGAGATACAGAAGATTGTCAGTCTCTTGTAACAATGTGTATCAAATTCATTCTCCGTTCCTCATCATGTATTAGATTGGGATGTTATTGGTTTAAATTCAACGTGACGTCGGTATAGGTTTTAAATAAGAAATAAACACTGAAGCATGTACAACACTAAGACTGGCCTTAAGCTGTACATAACAGCTTAAATTGCATATTATCTGGTGATTCAACCGTACGAATAATTTTAATTGCCACTCAAACACGCGTGATGTTGTATTTTGTACAAATCTCTCATGGTGCACAGCATGAACGAGCCTGCATGAGTGTTCCCTTCGACCTTTTGTCCTTTCGACCTTTTGTCCCTTCGACCTTTTGTCCCTTCGACCTTTTGTCCTTCGACCTTTTGTCATAGATTCCGTCCAAATGACCCATCCAGCCGAACGACATTTCCTGACATATGACCTGTTCGGCCATACGACATTTTAAGTCGTATAGGTCATATGCTTCGGCCAAAGGCATTTTCTTTCAAACGACAATTTCGTCCAAACATTATTATCGATCAAATAACCTAATCAACCAAACGACTGTTTGGACAAATAATCTGTTCGGCCAAATGACTCGTTCGGTGAAATGGCATTTTTTACCAAACGGCCTTTTCTGCCAAACGACCATTTCGGCCGAACGTCGTTTGCATCCTGATGATCTATTCGGCCAAACGACTTGGCCGACCATATGACCTGTACGACCAAACGACATTTTATGCCATATGACCTAAATGGGCATTTTCGGTTGTGTGACCCGTTTGGCGAAATAACATTTTCAGCCGAAGAACTTTTTCCGCCAAATGACTATTTCTTCCAAATGATTCCTTCAGCAAGCGACTTTTTTTCGGACAAATGATCTTTTCGTCAAATGAGATGTTTAGCCGTATGACCCGTTCAGCGACATCTTCGGCCAAATGGCCCTTTCTGCCAAACGATCATTTTTGCCAAATGACCTACTCGGCCAAACGACTGTTTCGGGGGTAGGTTATTTGGCATAGTCATAACGGCATAACGTTTTTTGGCATAATGTCGTTTGGTATAACGACCGTTTGACATAATGGTCGTTTGGCATAATGGCTTTCTGGCATAATAGTTGGGTTATCATCAATTTCGAAACTAATGCAATATATGTTCAGTTCTTGCAAATTATTGTCGCTTTTACATCATGAGAGAGACTCTTTTTAAGTTGTGAAGTAGTCATTCCTCGAAGGCATTGGTAGTCTGCAAGGTAATGCATTTTCTCGTTCAAAGCAAGGGAGGATATGATTCCTGTTTTCAAAGGATGCATATGATTGGCAGAAGGCAAGAGGAGATTAAATTTCTCTTTCCCATTCGGGCATTTGCTTGGTTTTAGGCAAGATGATATATAATCCCTTCTTTGAGGGATGCATCTTCCCGGCAGAAGACAAGAGAGACTCGGTTTCTTTTTTTTTCAATTCGGTCATTTGATCGGAAATTTTCCGAGGAAAAATTCGTAGAATTTTTTAAGGAAATGCCAAAAATAGTTTGCCGCCAAATTTTTGAAGAATTTTCTTAAGGAATTACATAGAATTTCCGGAGGCTCCGAAGATTTTTCCGATGAAGTTTCAGAGAAATATCCGAAAGAATTACAAAGAATGTCCATAAAATATCCGGATATTTTTCACATTTCAACAAATTCCAGAAACTTTAATCCTGGAAGTCTTTTTTTAAATTATCATGCATTTGGTAGTTCGTGGGGCAGTACCAGGCGGGATTTATGGGTGAACGCTCTACCACAGACCAGGTGTTCGCCGTACGTCAGGTATTGCAGAAATGCCGCGGAATTCGGAGACGCATTATGGCAAGAAACCGTACGTACTTTGGACTCCGCAAAACGCTCCGATCGAATAGAGTTCACCGCCGTACCAAATTGACTATCTACAAAACGCTTATAACCAGTACTGGAAAAGGTCGTGATCGTCATAAGACAGAGAGCAAAGCGTCTTTTTGCTATTTCAGGCAATCAAATGAAAGAATCGCGGATTCTTTGATCAATTTCGCATGAAAGGCAGTCATGAAAGGATGTTGTGCTTTATTTTAACATCAAAATTTCTAAGTTATTTTAATAGATATATGCGACGAATAGTCACTAGTCGATAAATTAGTCATTCTCCTTTAATTCATCGAGTTGAAAGTGGTAATAAATGCAAAAATAAAGCAGATACTGCTCACTTTCATGCACTGCCACGGAATAAATATTTTTTGAGATTTTTGTAGCATGCCATTCATCATTCGCGTTTCTATAGATATTGAAAGGGGCAGATATGTAAACATCGCGTGACATCTATCATTGAAAATGTGAAATAACAGTACTGCTTATAACACCAGTAGTTCTCTACGGGCACGAGACCTGGACGAGGCTCGTGAAGGACCAACGCGCACTGGGAGTTTTCGAAAGGAAAGTGCTGCGTACCATCTATGGTGGGGTGAACCACGAGACTGCGGTGGGCCGGGCAGGTAGCCAGAATGTCAGACAGTAATCCGGTTCTCGACAACGGTCCGACGGAAACAAGAAAGCGAGGTGCACAGTGGGCAAGGTGGATCGATCAGGTGGAGGACAATATGTGGACCCTTCGCCGACTGCGTGGTTGGCGAAGTGCAGCCATGGACCGAGCTGAATGGAGAAGACTTTTTTGTATTGCACAGGCCACTCCGGCCTTAGTCTGGTAATAAAAAAATAATACCCATATGGTAGAAACCACGTAGCTGAATGGGTCGACAAATCTTATTCATCAATCTAACACCTCTAACAACAATTATGCCAAACGACTTTTTCAGCAGTATGACCCGTTCGGCGAAATGAAATTTTCGGTCATAAGGCCCTGAAAGCCAAACTAGGGTTTCGACCAAATGGCATTTTTGGTCACATAACCTGTTTGACCAAACCATTTCAACCGTTCGGCGAACTTAGATTTTCGGCTAAATGACCTTTTCTGCCAAATGGCTTTGCCGGGCATATGATCTGTTCGGTCCAACGACATTTTCAGGCATATAATCCGTCCGACATAATGACATTTCGACCAATTGGCCCATTCTGTCAAACGACTTTTTCGCCCGAATGGTATTTTCGGCATTCAGCAAATGTCTTCTTCGGGCAAATGACCTTTCCGATCAAACGGTACATTCCGCCAAATAACCCATTCGTTCAAACAACCTTTTCAGCCATATGATCTGTGACATTTTCCAATGACATTTTCAACCATATTACCCGTTCGGTGGAATGAGATTTTCGGTCAAATGGCCTTTTCTGCCAAACGACCATTTCGCCAGTTGAATAATTTGCTGTAGGATTTTCTTTTTAAAAAAGAACACTCTTCACTTACTGCTAGACTAAGACTAACTTTATTGAACTACCTTACTTAACTCCTAACCGATGGCCACACTCGATACTGCTGCTTCAGCACTTTACTCGATGGGTCCCAAGTCCGATCGACTGACCTATTGATCGCGGTTGCGATGTGCATCGTTTCTGCTGACTCCGACAAGAATGTTGTGGACTCCGGGTGGCAACATAGTGAACTTGCCGCGCCTTAGTTATGAGGCTCCGTCCCAATGATTTCTTCTAAGTTCGCATGGCGGAAGCTAAACGTGACGTCTTTGGTTGTTGGTACTTCGTGGGTTTGTGGCTTCATTTCGATTTTCATAGTTTGCCTGCGAATGAAAATACTAAGAAAAATGGCTAAGCCAATTATGATGGGGGTGAGAGAGAATGTTCCGAAGATCGTCCAAGGTGTCCAATTTATGCTGTTGTTTTCCAACCGTATCAGATCCAAATCTTTTCTCGTTTCTGTCTGGAGAAAATTTAGATGTTCCAAACTAAGATTAGGGATGTGCTGATCTTTGACTATGGTCAAGGAATGTAAAATAACAACATTGCCAATGACAACAACATTGTCCTCTCTTGTAAATGTTGGGACAAACTCAACTTGCAATAAGCGTTTGTCCCAAACTGCAACAGAACAGGACAATGATCGCCTGCCGCGCATTTTGAGAGGTAGCCGGTTTAAGATTATGTTTTTGGTTAAATCAGTATCAGTTATCATAGCTTAGACATGAATTTAACCATCTGTACACATGATTTGTGTTTTACTTCTGAAATATACAAGTTATCGCTGTTTGAAAAGTTCACAACAATTACCTCTCCATGTTTGTTGCAAATAAAATAGAATGCAACAATGTATTTATCCTCTGCAGATGAGGACAAAGAGTTATCACTATTCTCTTTTGTCGCTTGTTTTTCGCATTTTTCAGCGACAATTACATTCCTTGACTATGGTTAGTCCGTCCAAAATAGACGTATTGGTTTTCCGTTCAAGTGCCTTATGGTGTTACTGACCATAATGTAGCTTACGTTGACCGTACAATTGTCATATGAGATCAAGTATGATCCCGTGAGATTTCGTTCGGAAAATCCACAATCTGAATTCATAGTATAGTTTCTTGTAGTAGAAACTAGCAAGTGGTGATCATCAATGGAGATTATTTCATCTGATACTGGATATGAAGTATAATTACAGATGGCTGGCTGTCCTCGTATAAGGTTTGAAATGCATGTAGAGTTTTCGAGGGTTATTTCGTCGGATCGGAATATAGATGGAGTTAGAGATGGTACAATGTAAATTTCATTGTCATGAAATATGAAATTCCGGTTTGGTAGATGGATTTGTTCTTTGTTGTTGGTGATCGGATGAATGTGAACCGTCGTGTACGTTTTCCATATGAGCTTAGGCAGTTTGATCAAGAGTGCGATTTCCTTTCCGTTGGTGGCTATGGAGGTGGATGCATAGGAGATAGCTTCTGCTGCTGTGGCAGGCAACGCTTATGTTTTCCCTAGCTAAGTCGTGAATGAAAGTAGTGGTTTCTTTGTTACTGAGAATAATAATATTTAGTATTCCTATTTTGGCTAAAGTTATTGTTTCAAGGATTTGTTCTAGTGTCTGGGAGATAATTTTTAGATTTTCTAAAATTGATATACTATGAAATTCATTGGATTTAGAATTGAACAACTGTATGGCTTCTTTGGCTTTAAAAGCAACTTCCTTGAACTGAATAGTCATTTCCCTGTTTATTTTTACCTGTTGATTATTATTTATTACAAGATTGTTTATGGAGGAGTTAATTAGTTTCAAATCATCGGCGTCTGGGGTACCTGCTATGTATTTCCAAATAGTGCCTACTCTATCCCAGCGTTTTTGCCGTCGAATAGGTGTTATTCTCTGAAGGAGCATATCTATGTAATTGAATTGATTAAGTACAATAGATGAAAATTGATTTTCTGCAAATCCTCAAACTGATTCTTTAATATGTCTACATATATTCGAATAGAAGAAATATTAAAATGATGAATATAATAATATGATCCGTTTTGAATTCGTCCAGTTCCATGGTCAAGCAAAATTAAAGGTTGTCCATCTAGTTTTTGTATAGTTATCGTCTGAGTTACGGAAAGTTCGAATGTCCAAAGCCTAGAATGAAGGAGACTATACGTTACTTTAATTGTCTTATTTTAATGTCGTCTTTGTGAATTCGTCTGCCTTCCTGGGTTGTCACTGTACTCTTATTAACTTTGTCAATTTTAATTTTTTTGAACCGAGGTTTGTGTTTTATTCGTTGTCTTGTCTTTTCGTAAACTTCTTGATTTGTTTCTGGGTCAACTGCTTTCCTGTTTTTATTATGATATTCGAGGTCTTTTTCTGTTTCTGGATCAAGTTTCTATGAACGTCATTAATAATGGAAGGACTTCTTGCAGAAGGCAAAATGACTTCCAGTGGAGTATGTTTTGTCGAACTGTGTATCGTATTATTGTATTTAGTCAAGGAAAGGATAAGGAGGTCATGGAGGTTTGTATTAGGATTTTCAGCTTTGGTGATCCTATAAATTTCTAGAATTGTCGAATGGAAACGTTCAACAATACCGTTCATTTCACTACGTCCAGTGGCCGTAATGTATGTTTGTATTCCATGCGTATTATAAAAATTTATTAGTTCGCCTGTTGCAAAGGATTTTTCTCCGTCCATAACTAGTACGTCAGGAGTTTTGTATTTAGTCAATATGTCTTTAATTGCCGGAATCAAGTCAACAGCTGCTCTGGAGGATATTGGTCTGATTTGTGCAAATTTAGAAAACTTGTCAATGTACGTCAGGAATGTTTCGTTTTCGAGAAAAAGGATATCTATATGGGCTATCTCGAAAGCGGATTTAGGAATGGGGGTTTCTTGGAGGGGATATTTGATCGGACTACGATCATATTTATTTTCATGGCAAATTTTACAATTGGTTGTGAAGTCATGAACCTTTTGAGAAAGCTTTGGAAAGTAAAGCTACTGTAAAAAACGCGACAGTGCTATTCGTAATTTGCAATTCAATCAAATCATTGAACAAATCCCGTCGTCAGTCGCCGAGCCTCGATAGGAAATTTAGGGAACATAATTGATGATGCGCACGTCGCCGCACCGCAGAGAGTAGGGAAAACAAAATACATACGACCGACAGCAGGTCTGACTCCTATCGCGCACCATGCGTACGACGTACCGTCCGGGGCGGCGAGCATAGATAAGCGAGAAAAGTCGTAAAACGTACGCACGGTGCACGATCACTCGATCGTTCGAGTGAAAGGGCATGGATGCAATTGTGCAGCGCAAGGGACTGAACGAAAAAAGGGATAACAAAAGAATGTACGATCGATCCGTCTCGTTCGATGTAGGAGCGTTTTTATTACTTAAAGAAAGGTCGTAAATTAGCGCGATAATCGTTGTAGAACCGGGCCCTGTAGGAAAGTTCTATGCTTAGAATTTTGATAGGTTTCATAGATAGGGAACAATGGAAAAATGTCTGAAGTCCATTGAGAGGGCCGGCAATAAAACTTTTCACAGGACGTGACGGAATCTTCTTTTTCAATAGATGTAAGTTAGAATTATCATCCAAAAATTGTATAAATACCCTGTACCTTGAATACAGAGATTGACTTGTGTTTGGAACCTCGATCGTGTTGGCTGCTCCTTCTTCAAAGAAATTCCCAGGTAAATATATTGACATCCCTTTAAAGTTTTTACTTAAACAAATTTTCCACTGTCAGGTAATAGGAAACTATCCTGATTGGTCTGAGAATTTTTCTAAGTTCAAACTTGATCTTCAGTTAAACACTTGCACTCTGGATTGTAGACTACCCGCTGAGCGGCGTGTCATTTCGACAGTGCGAGTATTAATTGGACTCTGTAAAGGTTTTTCCTCGTCTTCCACTGTCAGGTACTAGGAGACTAGCCTGATTGGTCTGAAGACAAAGGAATAGTTAATACAAATATATTACCATTCCCCGGTGTGTAGACTACCCGCTTGCGGCGTGTCATTATTGGCGAACGGTAATTTATTTGAGGAGAAGCACCCTAAACCACTGTTAGCCTCCACTGTCAGGTAATAGGAAACTATCCTGATTGGTCTGAGCGCGACGCAAGGGTTTAGATTGAGTTCCGACCAGTCCACCACCATAACAACTCGCAAGCTTATCCTTCGCAAGCGAACGAGTTAAAATTTGGAATTTGAGAGGAGCCCCAAATTTTACAGCTTCCTTAAAAGTTGTAATTTATTTTCTTCGGCACCTCTATGTGCACGATGATGTTCTTTCCGAATTACGTCCAATTGCTCATCTTCTTGCTTGATGTCAATCAATTGATGTTGAGAAAAACGGATTTTGAATGACCTTGTATGTCCAAAATGCTTTCTATATACTTCTTGCAATTTTCCCATTATTTCCTCAGTTGTTAAAATTCCGTTTAACTTATTAGTATCAAAATGATTTTTTAATACCTGCAAAAGAGAATTTTCGTTAATATCTGGAATTTGAATATTGATTCTAATGAATTTTTCAAATGGTGTTTCAGTAATGATTCGTGGTGGACCTTGTTTCAGAATCACCTGGTGTCTGAATACATTTATTGGGGCTTCCGTGGATTTTATGTAGAAATGGTCGCTTTCTTCAGCCGAGTGCTGCGTGCCGGTCATCGAATAAACTATACGACTAAGAGCATCAGCCACAACATTGCTCTTGCCAGGTTTGTATTCGATAATATGGTCATGCTCGTTTAGGTACGCTTTCCAGCGCTTCAACTTCGCATTCGTATTTTTAGCTGACAACGCAAATGTTAGCGGTTGGTGATCTGTTAGTATTTTTACTTTGGTACCATATAGGTAGTTCCTAAAAGTTTGTAGGGCCCAATAAATGGCTAACATCTCTTTCTCTGGTACCGAATATCCTTCTTCGGACTTAGAAAGAGTTCTAGAGGCAAAGTGGATGGGTTTATCTTTACCTGTTTCACCTTGAGATATAACTGCTCCGATGGCAAAGTCGGATGCATCCGTCGTAAGTAAAAATGTGTTTTTGTAATCAGGATAAATCAATATGTCTGAGGAAGATAAAATGCTTCTCATCTTCCTGAAACAAGATTTCTCATTTTCGTCTAATTTTATTTTTTTATTGGAAGTAACTCCCTCCCCTCTTAAAAGGTTTGTAAGAGGTTTTGCAATCTTTGCAAAATCTTTTACAAATCGTCTGTAATATCCAGTCATTCCCAAGAATGATCTTAGCTGTTTGATCGTTGCTGGTTCTGGAAAATTTTCGATCACTTCAATTTTCTTTGAATTTGGTTTGATACCGTCCGATGTGATAATGTATCCAAGGAACTCGATCTCTTTCTGTAAAAATTCTGATTTGTCTAGCTGGACTTTTAAGTTAGCTTCATTCAAAGCTTTCAAAATTAACGTAGCGTTTCATCGAGAGTTTTGCCAAAAATAATAACGTCGTCAATATAGACGTAACAAATTTTTCCAATGTACTTCCTTAATACATCATCGATTGCTCGTTAAAATATTGCGGGAGCATTTTTAGTCCAAATGGCATACGAGTAAATTCGTACTTGCCATTATTAATCGAGAATGCAGTTTTCTCGATGTCGTTCTCCTTCATTTTATCTGGTGAAAACCAGAGGCTAAATCAAGAGTGACAAAATATTGTGGATCCTTCAATTGATCAATGACGTAATTTATTTCGGGCATCGGATATCTGTCCGAAATAGTTCTTTCATTTAATTTACGGTAGTCGATTACCATCCGAAATTTTTTCTCTCCTGAGGCATCGGATTTTTTTGGAACAATCCATACCGGAGATGTCCAAGCGGATCGCGATGGTCTTATTATACCATCGTTCAAAAGTTTATCCACCTGTTTGTTCACCTCTTCAGCATATGCAGCTGGATATGGGTAAACTCTCTGGTGAATAGGGGTATCATCAATGGTGTTAATAGTGCATTGAACTACAGTGCTACAAGTCAGATTTTCATCTGGTTTATGGAACACTTGGTCGTGCCGATTCAGTACCTCGAGAAGCCTATCTTTTTCATTGGGAGAAAGATGAGACGTTCTAAACATTTGTCCGGTGGCGGATTTTGAATGAGGTGTGACGTCGTCTGATATACTGTTTGGTTGGAAAGTTGCTTGAACCTCGTTAGTTTCATTATGTTGGGGTTGTCTGAAGTTATTTTAGCTATAGGGGAATATTGTAAAAGCGGTATTGACAAGCAGTCATCGTCTTTCCTAAGTTGGAGAGTTTTATTACCGAGGTCAATTTTCGCATCAAGTGCATTTAATATTCCGGTTCCTATTATACCATGGAAGAATGGATGAAAATCATGAAGTAAAAATTGAGCTTGGAAATTAATTTTGGGTCTGAAAAATTCAATGTCAATCGCAGTGTTAGCATCGAATTTACCATTAGCACTTGCGATACCATTCGCTGTAAAATGATATGGCTTTGCCAATGAGTAATTATTTGCCAGCATTGGATGTATGAGTTTGATATTCGCTCCAGTGTCAATAAGAAAAGGGTAATCGCCAATGTTAGTTTTTAAATTAATATATGGCATCGTTGGTGTTACCAACGGGGGAGCCATTCTAAAAAATTTGCTGATTGTGAGTCAGACGATGGAGGTTCTGGCACATTGACTCCAGATGGTTCTCCTATTTCAACGTCGTGTTGAGGCGGTTGGTCATATGAGCTGTCATAGGAACCATCGTTCCAGTACTGTTCATCAAAATAGCCATAACTGTATAAATCGGTATCATCATAGTAATCATGCATACCTTCAAGTGGATGTGCTGATGGATATGGGCGCTTTAAATTCATTATTGGTCTGTTACCGTAATCTAGAATTTTTGTTTGTTGACTGGTGTCAACTTCCATTGGTTCGGGTTTAGACGAATTATGAAACGGGTTTCTCTGTGGGTTTAGATTTTGTCTGAAAGGGTTTTGAGAAAACGGATTTTGCGAAAACGGATTTGGCCTTGGAGGTGCAATATGATTCTGGGGGAATGGCCTTTGGGGTGGAAAACGATTATAAAATGGGTTGATTGGTGGAGGTCTTCGTGGCGGTACTGGTGGAAATGCGAATAATCTGGTTTGTGGTGTGTTCATCCTAGGAGGCAATTTGGGTGGATCACGTGGTTTGGGAGTAGACTGACCACCAAACTCGTTTCGGTAGGGAGCGGATCTAAGATCCATATTGAAGTACTCCACGCAAAATTGTAAGCTTGTCCTAAGGACTGAGGTTTAGTGCTTTTCAATAAAATACTCAATGTTTTGTCAAGACCTCTGATAAAAGTGTCTAATGCTTTATCTCAGAAGTAATCAATATGTGCTGCGGCATTAAGTTTCATTTTATCGTCCGTTTGCACTTGAACTATAATTAAAGATAGTAATTCATTTACCCTGCTATAATAACTATTTAGAGTTTCATCGGGAGATTTTTTAGTTGACGTAAGTTGATAGTCTAATGTTTTAATATCTCTTTGATCCCTATAGTAAAGGATCAAAGTATTTTTAATTTCTGTCCAATCGAACCGAATATTATTTGCGTTAAGTACATCCGCAGTTCTATTTTTCGGCGGATAATTCTTTCTAATACACTCTGTTGTACATTAGTAGCTCCGTTTTGCTTGTATGTTTCTAAGAGGGATTCGGCGTCGGACAACCAGTCGACGAGTCTGGTTGGATCGCCGTTGAAAGATCTTAAATCACGGACAAGGTCCGGTACTTTTCCCAACTCGAGAAACTGCTGAGTGGTCATTTCTGCGACCGCTGGTGGAACTACAGGGGGCATTCTGATTTTGATTTTTGTCACTTCGAAATTAACACAAACTTTTTGAAAACTATTATTTTTTAATTTACACAAATTTAAATTTCACTGTTCTTTCACAATTTTATATGTAAACTTGCACTTTTGTATGAGGATTGTGATTAATAAAAATGTGTTACTTACATTAATGCCAACAACAGCATAGTTGGACTTTTTGGGTTGAGTCTGCTAGAGTGGTTGGGCCTTCGCTCCTAGTGGGGGAAAATCAGGCAGCTACTTCGGGGTGATCCGTTTTACAGATGGCTGCTACTCTGGTCCCTGATAGCGATCGAGCGTCTGCTGCTGTGTCCTGATTTTCGCTTCGTCTTCTGTGATGAGGGCTCGTTGGACCGGAGATGTGAATGCTTGGCTCTTTGAACCAACTACGGATTTGGTGATTTATCACTTTTTAAGATTTTTTGCACTTCACTTTTTATACGATTTTTTCACCACTGACACTATACCGTTCCCACACGCGGAGGTCCCTATTCGGGCGCCAGTTGAATAATTTGCTGTAGGACGGCCTATTTAAAAAAGAACACTCTTCACTTACTGCTAAACTAAGACTAACTTTATTGAACTACCTTACTTAACTCCTAACCGATGGCCACACTCGATACTGCTGCTTCAGCACTTTACTCGATGGGTCCCAAGTCCGATCGACTGACCTATTGATCGCGGTTGCGATGTGCATCGTTTCTGCTGACTCCGACAAGAATGTTGTGGACTCCGGGTGGCAACATAGTTAACTCGCCCAAACAACTTTTTCGGACAAATGACCGAATGAAATTTTGGGTCAAATGGCCCGTTCTACAAAACAAACATTTCGTAACGTCATTTTCGGCGAACTGATCACTTTGGTCGTATATCGCTTTATGCCAAATGACATTTTCGGTCAAACCGTTTTCGGACTAGTAACCGTTTCGGCCAGATATCCAATTCGGCCAAATATAATTCAGCTAGATGACTTCGTCTATTGACGAAGTTAAAACCGAACGATTGTTGTTCAGAATAATGATCCATCCATAATAGTATCCATCTACCGAAGCCTGATAAACTTCCTGAAGAATCACTGTGCGGTTCTTCAATTAGTTGAACTCAGCATCAGCCATTCCTAAACGGCCATCGGTCGGTGTTGTTTCCGTTTTCCATTCAGTGTTTTCGTCCAAGTGGTTTGTTAGGCTAAAGATCTCGGAACGCTACAATGCAGTGTGGAGAAACGGCTTGTGTATGAACTGCCTATCGTCAAGCCACTTTGCTAGGAACTGCAGCAAAGGACCCCAAGTAAACACCACCAACAGACACAGCAAGTTCAATCTGAACCACCAACACACCAGAAAGTCGGAGGAATTCCTGGAAGAACTTCTTGAGGAATTGTCGAGCTTCCGGAGAAATTCCGAAGAATTTGTAGTGCATGAAACAAGTTTACGGCTACCCCGCCGCACCTCCGATCACCAACGGCGGGACGCCACCGTCACTGGCTAAAACGATCTATCACGCCGCCGCCGATAAAATTTCTATCGGCGCACAGGTCTAGGTGGTAGTTACAAAACGAATTGAGATTTTCGACGCGTCTGATCTTTTCGATCCATTGGATCTTATAGGACCATTCGTCACCGAAGCCAAAGTCTTTATCCAGATACTGTGAAAGCTGGAACTGGAATGGGATGACCCGCACACAGAAGATCTTTAGGCCTTTTAGTTTGATTACCGACGAAATCGTAGTTCTCTACCCAAAAGAGTATCGCAACTAAATGCTACGTTTCTGGTAGCATCTGCTTTGTTTCTTAGTCATTTCTATAAGAAGGTCAGTCAAGCCACCGCATTAGTAATTCCGTCGTACTTCGGACAAACAGACATTTACTCAGTTGGTCAACCTGACGGAGTGAAATACGGCTATCATTTGGTACAACTTTGTTGTTCAAGAAAGGCAATAAATACACTAGAACAGAACTAATTTGATTCTTGGTTCAACTCATTACAATTCGTTGCTTGCCCTTCTGCTGCAACCAGACGCTGTCTTCCACCTGAACCCAGTCGCCTTCAATCCGATGACGCAATAGGTGTATTGCCCTTTTCCGGTGCAATTCTCATTGTGACCTACTTGGAGCAATTGAATCCATCGCGACGCAAAAAAGAACTCCGCTTGGCGCCAATTTCGCAACATCATACCACGTACTTATAAGCAATTTCTATCTACAAATAAATGCAACGTCTAAACCATCATCTACTGTCGCCGTCGACGAGTGATGCTTCCACAAAATAATTTATCACACAGATGTCACACAATACTCTCTCTATATGTACAGCAGATGTGACTAGCGGAAAAAAAGCGAGGAAGCATCCGCACAGACAAACTTGACAAGGGTTTCAGCAGAATATCAGAAACGCAGAAGCACGTTGTACGAAACATGTTCCATCAGCAGAAACAGGAAAATTACGTCACTGCGTCGACGGTTGTGGATCGCAAACCACAATGCACAAGTGTGAAAGTGGAACACGCAATAATGACCGATAAAAATATCGGTCGTTTGTATGCAAATGTGAACGAGCGCGCGCGCGCGCAAAAATTCGCTTAACGACTGGAAAGCGCAATTTGTGCGACTTTCGTTTGATCACTGAAGTGGGTTACTGCGGGGATCACTCCTAAAGCTTAGCACTATAGAAGCAATTATCTTTCAAGTTAATGATAAACGTAGGTAAACAAATGTTCTAATCCACGCAGAAAGGTTTGTCATCGAGAAACGCGCGCTGTCGCCGCTGTTTTGTTTTCACATGAGTCATGCGAACGCACTGGCACGGCGTCAGACCACCGCCGTTCATACTGGCAATGAAGCAAAGCAAACCGGTTATCGCCGTTCCCATCACCAGAGGTCAAACTTACTCAACCAGCCGCGAGTGGATAAATCACGTGAAATCACTTGAAGTTCAGGTGCACATGCACGCGAACGAACGCAAGTGTCACAACCCAATCAGCTGCTCTGCGAAGTTACCGACGCGACGATACGTTGCGATGACCGTTGAACTGTCAACCTATAACAGAAACGGCAACGAAGGATGCGGCCTAAAAAGTCAACATTTCGCTACGCGATTGCGTAACCTCGATTTTGGATGGCCGCACGACTCGCGAACTCGATGCGTCAGACGTGTACCGAAAAAAAAAATAACTGTGTCGACAAAAAATAAACATGTCAAACGGTGAACCGTGTCTCTCGCACATACGCACGATCGCGGACGAACCGCCGCGCTGCCGCGCATCACATGTGTGATAAACAGCAGGTGCGGTGAACTGTTTATAGCGAACCGGGGAAATGTATATCAACAACAATGACCACAATAATGGGATTGGAGATGCGCTTCGTGGCGGTTGGGCGGTCGGATGTGCGCACACGCTGCCGGCGCGCGGGAAACGGGAATGCGAGCGGAAGACGCGCAATACATCAGCGAGATGCCGCTTGCGCGCGCGAAAACATATGTTTCGCGCCACGTCGCTCTCCTTCGATATGGTTTATGTTTTTTGTTCTATTTTAGAAGATATTGAAAATTTGACTCCACGGTGGCAGTAAGCCACACAGAGTGAATTAAGATTTTAACGACATCTTTGTTGTGGTTTCGGAATTTGCGTTGCCACTTCACTGTACGAAATGTAAATAAAGTTAATTGGATTTCGTGGAACTTTCAGCCGGATCGAACCAGCAGCCAGCACCATCATCCGACGATGACGAGGAAGACACTAATCAAAGCGTGAACAAGCTACAAATTAAATCATTCTCGAATCATCATGATGCGGTTGGTGCTGCTGGCTGCATTGGAAAAACAGAACCCGTTATGACATCGTTTCGTGGAACGATCTGACAGTTATCTAATTGCTGTCACCGCTCGTGTGCTGGGGCTGGTAAAATGATTATGATCGATCGAAGTGGGTCAGACACTGTGAACCCTATCGCGCAACGCTATCTTCGATCAATTACTTTCGCAAATGTCACATTAGAATGCCATTGGGGTTGGGACTGACTGACTGATCTCATCGCGTTGTTCGAGTCGTAGCCAATATGCTCGCTGGAAGGTACACCCACGTTTCTACTTTGAATTAATACAAAGCAAACGATATGGTTGTTTGCGGAGTCTCATTCCGGAGTCGTAAAAACTGATGGCGGTGAATCATCATCAACGGATCGAGTAGGTACGTTCGTACCCCTTTCGTTTTGGCAGCCGAATAAATATCCAGAAGCGCATCAATTTCGGGACGTCCAAATACTCTCAATAAACAACCCTATTCGTCTTTGTCAATAAACATCGTTTTCGAACGGCGACGAAGCATTCCCTACCAGAATATATAAATACGGGAATGGTGTTAATTAATTGATTAAACACTTCTAAACAGAAAAAAAAACAACCGGAGCGGTCATATTTATTTAATAGTTCCATACGGCACCTACTCCCCCGTTTCGTCAGCGTCCGTTGGAATGAAGAAGCGCCTCGAGAGCTACATCATAAAAAATAAATATAAGAACAAACAATATTTTCATAAAACATTGACATGTTTCGGATCTATCTAGTGGTTAGATTTTGTTAAGAATTGTATAAAACAAGAGTTTACACAAAATTTCAAGCGCAGACGATATCGAAGCCTTTGCCTTTAATAATATTTTTTGAAAATCAAAAGAACTATAAATATTTGATTTTTTTCGCATTTTACAAATACGTTCATATAGGATGAATCCAATAAAATTACGCAATTTATTCGCTTATTCAAGGCTGTCTTCAAACATATCCCCGTAGGGTGTTCACTCAGCGGACTCATAAAAAAACATCTGAACGCTCTCCGACTGTAAACGTGTTGTCATTCTCATAAATTTCAATTTTTGGCCATTGATTTATGTCGTTTCGTGAGTCCCGGCGGCAGAAACTGTGCTGCTGTTCAACGCGAATGCTGATTTTGCATCCCGACAGTGCGCTTCGCGTCGCCTAATTTCGTTCCGTCTCCGTCTGACCTTGAAAAGCATCTGTTGGCGACCGTGGCGTTTTGGGTTACTCGCATTCTGGTATCCGATCGAAGCGACATGCAGAATGTGTAGTTATACGGCGGATGGTTGCCATTAAAACTGCGAACAGGAAATCGATCAGTTAGTAGCATTCGATCGGAGGAAAAGCGACTTGGCCTGAGATCGATGACAAAATCCCCAAATAACATAATGAATGGTCTATCAAAAACAGGTTGATTGCAAATCAGTTTGATTGCCATGAAACTAACTGCAACAGAAGCTGGACAATGCCAAACGATGCCAACAAAATAGTTGGTTTGATAAGAAAGCACTGGCACAGCCTGTAACGGACAAGCCTCCTGGAATCCAAAACTAAATGCACTCGCCTTTTCAAGGGCACCCCTTTCAAAACGGAATCCACGCACAACTGTCACTTTTATTAAGCCACTTATGCTGCGACGCAGCAAAGCTGGAATAATAAAAACCACAGTTTTGCGCGGCTTCCGTTTTGAATTTCCGTTTTGGATACCGGAAGGCTTGTCCTTAACCAGGATACCTTTCCGACGTTTCGGTGTGTATTACACCTTCTTCAGGGATTTAGAGGCTCTTAATCCCTGATGAAGGTGTAATACACAACGAAACGTCGGATAAGTAGACACAAAACCCTTTTTAGCTTGTCATAAAGACTGAAAGAACCGAAAAACACCGTCGTTAATAATTAATCACAGTCGAAAGCAAAAATTAGTTGAGACAAATGAACAAAACGTATTGATATGTGGTTTCTTTATGCCAAATCCCAAACTGCTATGAAAAATCAATCCCCGACACTACAACCGGTACAATCATGTTCTTTCACTCTAGTAGAGGTGTGCGGTGGTCCAGAAATCTTCAGCGGCGGCATTTGCCGTAATTTGTAAAGCCGGCGGCGGTGAGAATCGACGTAGCAGTATTTTATTGCATTTGATGCAGGCAACTTTTTAAAGGCTTTTTAGGATTTAATTTTCTAAAAACTGTTCAAATATTTAAAACTCCCAAAAAAAATTCTTTCGGCATTCCATTCCTTCGGGAAATCTTCGGAATTTTCTCGGCTTTTTTTCCTATATTGGGTCCTAAAATGAAGAATCGATATTCGATTTTCCTTCAGGAAACGATTAAGCTAATCATCCTAAACGCGTAAGTTTTTCTTCCGACCCAAAAGTCGAAAGGAACATTGTTTAATTTGAAATTTAAAAATAGATGGAAAATGCTTCCTCGACATTTTCGGTCTTGTTTGACGTACGGAATAATATGATTCAAACGTACTAGTAAAACACCACAGGCCACTTGACTCAACCTTTGACCACAGACAAACAGACATAACACTCGTCAAATTTCCATCGTTCACTGATTTACTGGTCAATTCAAATAATCATTAGTTGGTCAAACGATCACTCGTGACGCGCGCATCGTTTTTGCTAGAGTTTGACGGTAGTGAGCGCCATCTGGTTCGTGATTTGCCCAACTAACTGAAATCAACAGATGTCGTTAGTGTTTGAACGACGATGAATTTGATGAGTGAATGTTCAATGTGTTATGTCTGTTTGTCTGTGCTTTGACAGTTAATATATGGGCCTGACGTTTTGGGATGATGGCTCATTCGTTCTTAATTGCTTAAAACCTCCTCGAAGATTTTTTTTGAAATTATTTGTCAAATTCTTCGCAATTTTTTCGCCTTTTTTTCGGCATTACCTCCGAAAATTCTTTGAAGTTTCCTCGGCAAAATTTTCAAGAATGCTTCGGCAAATTGTTTAAAATTTAACAATTCACTCTTAAGCAAATTCTTCAAAGCTTTCGTGGCCAATTTTTTGATATTTCTTCAGCAAATTCTTCAGAATTCTCTCGGCAAACGAAATTTCCAAACGATTTTTAGAAATCTCTGCCAATTCTTCTGTACTTCCTTGGCAAACTATTCGAAAGTTCCTTGGCAAGTTCACCAAAATTACTCGAAAAATTATTCGAATTCCTTTGGGAATTCTTTCGAATTCCTTTGGGCAGAGATGCATCCTGAACAGAACATGAGCCAAGAGCGTGACTTGGTGTTCTTAGTTTTGAACTCTGAACACAGTTCAGTGTGCACTGGGTTGGTACGCAAGCAAAATTACCATGGTAACAAAGATTCCTTAGGTTTGGAACTATGCAAAAACATACGAGCATGCTTGATTTCTATCCATTAGATGCCCACGTGTTCCATTACAAGACGAAAAATGTGTAGCATGCCGTCGCTTGAATTGGTTTTCCTAGGATACAAGTTGCTAAGTTAGGTCAGTGCTCTTGAACAGTGTGCAGTGTTCAGAACGTTTTGAACACGAACACGCGTTCTCGTGTTCAGATGCATCTCTGCCTTTGGGTATTCTTTCGAATTCCTTTGGAAATTCTTTCGAATTCCTTTGGGTTTCTTTCGAATTCCTTTGGGAATTCTTTCGAATTCCTTTGGTAATTCTTTCGAATTCCTTTGGTAAGGTACCCCGGGGCAAGTGGGACCTAAAAAAACGCTAGTTCAGCAAAATTGTTAACGCATACTTATAAAACACGATATTTCAAAACATTAACCACGCATACATCATTATATGCTTCCGTTGTTGAAGTGTAGACGTGTTGTAAGCCATTTATTCAATTACAAAAAATATTGTTAGTGAAAGAAAGAAATTCACCTGTAGGACCCACTTACCCCTTCAAACGGGGCAAGTGGGACCTATTCTGTTTTATACTGTCGAACTAAACTAATTAAAGGAATCTACAATGTTCATATTACTTCTGAGTCGTAGTATTTTCAGATCATGGATGAAGATTTGTTGCTTTTGTTTTTGCTACAAGGAAGGGATTATAATTTTAGCAAATATGAACACCAGACAACAGCCGATTTACTGTTTAATTGGCCCTTGTTTTGCTTTTCACTGGGTTGCTTTTGTACCAAATGTTTTAGATGGAAAGGATAAGCAAGTCTTTATTCACCATTCGAGTGAATGTTTCTATGTTTAGAGCACAGATTATTATATAAATCAGTACTTTAAAAGAAACGTTTTTATTCAGGCTATGCGCACTGTTATAAATTTGTAATAGAATGCCAATTTATGTGATGAGCACTTTATTTATCTGAAAATCTGTGCAATTTGAAAATAACAAAACACAAAACAAATTTTGTTGACCTATCGTTGAACAAATAGATTATTTGCACTGTAAACGGAAAAATATCGCATTGTTATAACTATTGCGGGAGATAATTTTTAGAATGAATAATACACATTTGTTAATCAACTGTACAATACTATTTAACAACGAAACCAACAATAAGCAAACTACATCTGATTCAGATCCATATGATATAGGAGTGTCGAAGTTATTTTTCACTAGACAACGATTTAAAAACAATTAAAAGGGCTCTATCGAAATTGTTGTTCAAATATGTCCCACTTGCCCCATGTATGTTAAAACTAAAGGGTAAGTGAAAATTGCAAATTTTGTCTTAAATTAAAACTTATAAATCATTTTCGATGTCACACAATTATTTAATTGCTCAAATTATTCACTTTCCACATCAATGATAAATTTAGAAACGACTATTATGGTGGAAATCCATTGAATTAAAATATAAGTAATAGATTTTCCCGGTAGTCTAAAGTCATGATCAAGCAATAGCATTAGCATGGTGCCTCAAATGGTTTTGATTCCAAATATTTTTGTGTTGGCTGTATTCGTTCATAGTCCTGCTTCATCTTTCTAGAAGATTGTTACCACTAAAAACGTTTAACGATTGATCAGCAGCCATAGTACCCACTTACCCCGTATTTTCACTTGCCCCAGGGTACCTTAATTCTTTCGAATTTCTTTGCGAATTCTTTCGCATTCCTTTGGGAATTCTTTCGAATTCGTTTGGGAATTCTTTCGAATTTCTTTGGGAATTCTTTCGAATTCCTTTGGGAATTCTTTCGAATTCCTTTGGGAATTCTTTCGAATTCCTTTGGGAATTCTTTCGAATTCCTTTGGGAATTCTTTCGAATTCCTTAGGAATTCTTTCGAATTCCTTTGGGAATTCTTTCGAATTCCTTTGGGAATTCTTTCGAATTCCTTTGGGAATTCTTTCGAATTCCTTTGGGAATTCTTTCGAATTCCTTTGGGAATTCTTTCGAATTCCTTTGGGAATTCTTTCGAATTCCTTTGGGAATTCTTTCGAATTCCTTTGGGAATTCTTTCGAATTCCTTTGGGAATTCTTTCGAATTCCTTTGGGAATTCTTTCGAATTCCTTTGGGAATTCTTTCGAATTCCTTTGGGAATTCTTTCGAATTCCTTTGGGAATTCTTTCGAATTCCTTTAGGAATTCTTTCGAATTCCTTTGGGAATTCTTTCGAATTCCTTTGGGAATTCTTTCGAATTCCTTTGGGAATTCTTTCGAATTCCTTTGGGAATTCTTTCGAATTCCTTTGGGAATTCTTTCGAATTCCTTTGAGAATTCTTTCGAATTCCTTTGGGAATTCTTTCGAATTCCTATGGGAATTCTTTCGAATTCCTTTGGGAATTCTTTCGAATTCCTTTGGGAATTCATTCGAATTCCTTTGGGAATTCTTTCGAATTCCTTTGGGAATTCTTTCGAATTCCTTTGGGAATTCTTTCGAATTCCTTTGGGAATTCTTTCGAATTCCTTTGATAATTCTTCCGAATTCCTTTGGGAATTCTTTCGAATTTTTTTGGGAATTCTTCCGAATTCCTTTGGGAATTCCTTTGAATTCCTTTGGGAATTCCTTTGAATTCCTTTGAGAGTTCTTTCAAATTCCTTTGGGTGTTCTTTCAAATTCCTTTGGGAATTATTTCGAATTCCTTTGGGAATTATTTCGAATTCCTTTTGAAATTATTTCGAATTCCTTTAGGAATTCTTTCTAATTCCTTTGGTAATTCTTTCGAATTCCTTTGGGAATTCTTTCGAATTCCTTTGGGAATTCTTTCGAATTCCTTTGGGAATTCTTTCGAATTCCTTTGGAAATTCTTTCGAATTCCTTTGGAAATTCTTTCGAATTTCTTTGGGAATTCTATCCAATTCCTTTGGGAATTATTTCGAATTCCTTTTGGAATTATTTCGAATTCCTCTAGGAATTCTTTCGAATTCCTTTGGGAATTCTTTCGAATTCTTTTAGGAATTCTTTCGAATTCCTTTTGGAATTCTTTCTAATTCTGAACGAACGGAACCGAATTCTTTCGAATTCCTTTGGAAATTCTTTGAAATTCCTCTGGGAATTCTTTCGAATTTCTTTGGGATTCCTTTGAATTTCTTTGAGAATTCTTTCGAATTTCCTTGGGAATTCCTTCGTATTCCCTTGGGAATTATTTCGAATTTCCTTGGGAATTCTTCAGAATTGCCTTGGGAACTCTTTCGAATTCCCTTGGGATTTCTTTCGAATTTCTTTTGGGAGTCCTTTCGAATTCATTCGAAAAATCATTAGAGTTCCTTTAGGATTTTTTTCGAATTCCTTTGGGTTTTCTTTCGAATTCCTGTGGGAATCCTTTAGAATTCCTTTGGGAATTCTTTCGAATTCCTTTGGGAATTCTTTCGAATTCCTTTGGGAGTTCTTTCGAATTCCTTTGGGAATTCTTTCGAATTCCTTTGGGAATTCTTTCAAATTCCTTTGAGAATTCTTTCGAATTCCTTTGGGAATTCTTTCGAATTCCTTTGGGAATTCTTTCGAATTCCTTTGGGAATTTTTTCGAATTCCTTTGGGAATTCTTTCGAATTCCTTTGGGAATTCTTTCGAATTCCTTTGGGAATTCTTTCGAATTCCTTTGGGAATTCTTTCGAATTCCTTTGGGAATTCTTTCGAATTCCTTTGATAATTCTTCCGAATTCCTTTGGAATTCTTTCGAATTTTTTTGGGAATTCTTCCTAATTCCTTTGGGAATTCTTTTGAATTCCTTTGAGAGTTCTTTCAAATTCCTTTGGGTGTTCTTTCAAATTCCTTTGGGAATTATTTCGAATTCCTTTGGGAATTATTTCGAATTCCTTTTGGAATTATTTCGAATTCCTTTAGGAATTCTTTCGAATTCCTTTGGGAATTCTTTCGAATTCCTTTGGGAATTCTTTCTAATTCTGAACGAACGGAACCGAATTCTTTCGAATTCCTTTGGGAATTCTTTCGAATTCCTTTGGGAATTCTTTCAAATTCCTTTGGGAATTCTTTCGAATTCCATTGGGTTTTCTTTCGAATTCCTTTGGAAATTCTTTCGAATTCCTTTGGAAATTCTTTCGAATTCCTTTGGAAATTCTTTCGAATTCCTTTGGGAATTCTTTTGAATTCCTTTGGGAGTTCTTTCAAATTTCTTTGGGTGTACTTTCAAATTCCTTTGGGAATTCTTTCGAATTCCTTTGGGAATTATTTCGAATTCCTTTTGGAATTATTTCGAATTCCTCTAGGAATTCTTTCGAATTCCTTTGGGAATTCTTTCGAATTCTTTTAGGAATTCTTTCGAATTCCTTTGGGAATTCTTTCTAATTCTGAACGAACGGAACCGAATTCTTTCGAATTCCTTTGGAAATTCTTTCAAATTCCTTTGGAAATTCTTTCGAATTTCTTTGGGAATTCTTTCGAATTCCTTTGGGAATTCTTTCGAATTTCTTTGGAAATTCTTTCGAATTCCTTTGGAAATTCTTTCGAATTCCTTTGGGAATTCTTTTGAATTCCTTTGGGAGTTCTTTCAAATTCCTTTGATAATTCTTCCGAATTCCTTTGGGAAATCTTTCGAATTCCTTTGATAATTCTTTCGAATTCCTTTGGGAATTATTTCGAATTCCTTTTGGAATTATTTCGAATTCCTTTAAGAATTCTTTCTAATTCCTTTGGGAATTCTTTCGAATTCCTTTGGGAATTCTTTCTAATTCTGAACGAACGGAACCGAATTCTTTCGAATTCATTTGGGAATTCTTTCAAATTCCATTAGGAATTCTTTCGAATTCCTTTGAGTTTTCTTACGAATTCCTTTGGGAATTCTTTCGAATTCCTTTGGGAATTCTTTCGAATTCCTTTGGAAATTCTTTCGAATTCCTTTGGAAATTCTTTCGAATTCCTTTGGAAATTCTTTCGAATTCCTTTGGGAATTCTTTTGAATTCCTTTGGGAGTTCTTTCAAATTCCTTTGGGTGTTCTTTCAAATTCCTTTGGGAATTCTTTCGAATTCCTTTGGGAATTATTTCGAATTCCTTTTGGAATTATTTCGAATTCCTTTAGGAATTCTTTCGAATTCCTTTGGGAATTCTTTCGAATTCTTTTAGGAATTCTTTCGAATTCCTTTTGGAATTCTTTCTAATTCTGAACGAACGGAACCGAATGCTTCCGAATTCCTTTGGAAATTCTTTCAAATTCCTATGGGAATTCTTTCGAATTTCTTTGGGAATTCTTTCGAATTTCTTTGAGAATTCTTTCGAATTTCCTTGGGAATTCCTTCGTATTCCCTTGGGAATTATTTAGAATTTCCTTGGGAATTCTTCAGAATTGCCTTGGGAACTCTTTCGAATTCCCTTGGGATTTCTTTCGAATTCCTTTTGGGAGTCCTTTCGAATTCATTCGAAAAATCATTAGAGTTCCTTTAGGATTTTTTTCGAATTCCTTTGGGTTTTCTTTCGAATTCCTGTGGGAATCCTTTAGAATTCCTTTGGGAATTCTTTCGAATTCCTTTGAGAATTCTTTCGAATTCCTTTGGGAATTCTTTCGAATTCCTTTGGGAATTCTTTCGAATTCCTTTGGGAATTTTTTCGAATTCCTTTGGGAATTCTTTCGAATTCCTTTGGGAATTCTTTCGAATTCCTTTGGGAATTCTTTCGAATTCCTTTGGGAATTCTTTCGAATTCCTTTGGGAATTCTTTCGAATTCCTTTGGGAATTCTTTCTAATTCTGAACGAACGGAACCGAATTCTTTCGAATTCCTTTGGGAATTCTTTCAAATTCCTTTGGGAATTCTTTCGATTTCCATTGGGTTTTCTTTCGAATTCCTTTGGGAATTCTTTCGAATTCCTTTGGAAATTCTTTCGAATTCCTTTGGGAATTATTTCGAATTCCTTTGGGAATTCTTTCGAATTCCTTTGGGAATTCTTTCGAATTCCTTTGATAATTCTTCCGAATTCCTTTGGAATTCTTTCGAATTTTTTTGGGAATTCTTCCTAATTCCTTTGGGAATTCTTTTGAATTCCTTTGAGAGTTCTTTCAAATTCCTTTGTGTGTTCTTTCAAATTCCTTTGGGAATTATTTCGAATTCCTTTGGGAATTATTTCGAATTCCTTTTGGTATTATTTCGAATTCCTTTAGGAATTCTTTCGAATTCCTTTGGGAATTCTTTCGAATTCCTTTGGGAATTCTTTCTAATTCTGAACGAACGGAACCGAATTCTTTCGAATTCCTTTGGGAATTCTTTCGAATTCCTTTGGGAATTCTTTCAAATTCCTTTGGGAATTCTTTCGAATTCCATTGGGTTTTCTTTCGAATTCCTTTGGAAATTCTTTCGAATTCCTTTGGAAATTCTTTCGAATTCCTTTGGAAATTCTTTCGAATTCCTTTGGGAATTCTTTTGAATTCCTTTGGGAGTTCTTTCAAATTTCTTTGGGTGTACTTTCAAATTCCTTTGGGAATTCTTTCGAATTCCTTTGGGAATTATTTCGAATTCCTTTTGGAATTATTTCGAATTCCTCTAGGAATTCTTTCGAATTCCTTTGGGAATTCTTTCGAATTCTTTTAGGAATTCTTTCGAATTCCTTTGGGAATTCTTTCTAATTCTGAACGAACGGAACCGAATTCTTTCGAATTCCTTTGGAAATTCTTTCAAATTCCTTTGGAAATTCTTTCGAATTTCTTTGGGAATTCTTTCGAATTCCTTTGGGAATTCTTTCGAATTTCTTTGGAAATTCTTTCGAATTCCTTTGGAAATTCTTTCGAATTCCTTTGGGAATTCTTTTGAATTCCTTTGGGAGTTCTTTCAAATTCCTTTGATAATTCTTCCGAATTCCTTTGGGAAATCTTTCGAATTCCTTTGATAATTCTTCCGAATTCATTTGGGAATTCTTTCGAATTTCTTTGGGAATTATTTCGAATTCCTTTTGGAATTATTTCGAACTCCTTTAGGAATTCTTTCTAATTCCTTTGGGAATTCTTTCGAATTCCTTTGGGAATTCTTTCGAATTCCTTTGGGAATTCTTTCTAATTCTGAACGAACGGAACCGAATTCTTTCGAATTCATTTGGGAATTCTTTCAAATTCCATTGGGAATTCTTTCGAATTCCTTTGGGTTTTCTTTCGAATTCCTTTGGGAATTCTTTCGAATTCCTTTGGGAATTCTTTCGAATTCCTTTGGAAATTCTTTCGAATTCCTTTGGAAATTCTTTCGAATTCCTTTGGAAATTCTTTCGAATTCCTTTGGGAATTCTTTTGAATTCCTTTGGGAGTTCTTTCAAATTCCTTTGGGTGTTCTTTCAAATTCCTTTGGGAATTCTTTCGAATTCCTTTGGGAATTATTTCGAATTCCTTTTGGAATTATTTCGAATTCCTCTAGGAATTCTTTCGAATTCCTTTGGGAATTCTTTCGAATTCTTTTAGGAATTCTTTCGAATTCCTTTTGGAATTCTTTCTTATTCTGAACGAACGGAACCGAATTCTTTCGAATTCCCTTGGAAATTCTTTCAAATTCCTTTTGGGAATTCTTTCGAATTTCTTTGGGAATTCTTTCGAATTCTTTGAGAATTCTTTCGAATTTCCTTGGGAATTCCTTCGTATTCCCTTGGGAATTATTTCGAATTCCTTTGGGAATTCTTCAGAATTGCCTTGGGAACTCTTTCGAATTCCCTTGGGATTTCTTTCGAATTCCTTTTGGGAGTCCTTTCGAATTCATTCGAAAAATCATTAGAGTTCCTTTAGGATTTTTTTCGGATTCCTTTGGGTTTTCTTTCGAATTCCTGTGGGAATTCTTTAGAATTCCTTTTGGAATTCTTTCGAATTCCTTTTGGAATTCTTTCGAATTCCTTTGGGAATTCTTTCAAATTCCTTTGGGAATTCTTTCGAATTCCTTTGGAAATTCTTTCGAATTCCTTTGGGAATTTTTTAGAATTCCTTTGGGAATTCGTTCGAGTTCCTTTGGGAATTCTTCCGAATTCCTTTGGGAATTCTTTCGAATTCCTTTGGGAATTCTTTCGAATTCCTTTGGGAATTCTTTCGAATTCCTTTGGGAATTCTTTCAAATTCCTTTGGGAATTCTTTCGAATTCCTTTGGAAATTCTTTCAAATTCCTTTGGGAATTCTTTCGAATTCCTTTCGAATTCCTTTGGGAATTCTTTCAAATTCCTTTGGGAATTCTTTCGAATTCCTTTGGGATTTTTTTCGAATTCCTTTGGGAATTCTTTCGAATTCCTTTGACAATTCTTCCGAATTCCTTTGGAATTCTTTCGAATTTTTTTGGGAATTCTTCCTAATTCCTTTGGGAATTCTTTTGAATTCCTTTGAGAGTTCTTTCAAATTCCTTTGGGAATTATTTCGAATTCCTTTGGGAATTATTTCGAATTCCTTTTGGAATTATTTCGGATTCCTTTAGAAATTCTTTCGAATTCCTTTAGGAATTCTTTCGAATTCCTTTGGGAATTCTTTCGAATTCCTTTGGGAATTCTTTCTAATTCTGAACGAACGGAACCAAATTCTTTCGAATTCCTTTGGGAATTCTTTCAAATTCCTTTGGGAATTCTTTCGAATTCCTTTGGGTTTTCTTTCGAATTCCTTTGGGAATTCTTTCGAATTCCTTTGGGAATTCTTTCGAATTCCTTTGGAAATTCTTTCGAATTCCTTTGGAAATTCTTTCGAATTCCTTTGGGAATTCTTTTGAATTCCTTTGGGAGTTCTTTCAAATTCCTTTGGGTGTTCTTTCAAATTCCTTTGGGAATTCTTTCGAATTTCTTTGGGAATTGTTTCGAATTTCTTTGAGAATTCTTTCAAATTTCCTTGGGAATTCCTTCGTATTCCCTTGGGAATTATTTCGAATTTCTTTGGGAATTCTTCAGAATTGCCTTGGGAACTCTTTCGAATTCCCTTGGGATTTCTTTCGAATTCCTTTTGGGAATCCTTTCGAATTCCTTCGAAAATTCATTAGAATTCCTTTAGGATTTTTTTCGAATTCCTTTGGGAATTCTTTCGAATTCTTCTGAGAATTCTTTCGAATTCCTTTGGGAATTCTTTCGAATTACTTTGGGAATTCTTTCGAATTCCTTTGGGAGTTCTTTCGAATTCCTTTGGGAGTTCTTTCGAATTCCTTTGGGAGTTCTTTCGAATTCCTTTGGGAGTTCTTTCGAATTCCTTTGGGAATTCTTTCGAATTTCTTTGGAAATTCTTTCGAATTCCTTTGGGAATTCTTTAGAATTCCTTTGAGAATTCTTTCTAATTCCTTTGGGAATTCATTCGAATTACTTAGGGAATTCTTTCGAATTCCTTTGGGAATTCTTTCGAATTTCTTTGGGAATTCTTTCGAATTCCTTTGGGAATTCTTTCGAATTCCTTTGAGAATTCTTCCGAATTCCTTTGGGAATTCTTCCGAATTCCTTTGGGAATTCTTCCGAATTCCTTTGGGAATTCTTCCGAATTCCTTTGGGAGTTCTTTCGAATTCCTTTGGGAGTTCTTCCGAATTCCTTTGGGAATTCTTCCGAATTCCTTTGGGAATTCTTCCGAATTCCTTTGGGAATTCTTCCGAATTCCTCTGGGAATTCTTCCTAATTCCTCTGGGAATTCTTCCGAATTCCTCTGGGAATTATTCCGAATTCCTTTGGGAATTCTTCCGAATTCTTTTGGGAATTCTTCCGACTTTCTTTGGGAATTCTTCCGAATTGCTTTGGGAATTCTTCCGAATTCCTTTGAGAATTCTTCCGAATTCCTTTGGGAATTCTTCCGAATTCCTTTGGGAATTCTTCCGAATTCCTCTGGGAATTCTTCCGAATTCCTCTGGGAATTCTTCCGAATTCCTCAGGGAATTCTTCCGAATTCCTCTGGGAATTCTTCCGAATTCCTCTGGGAATTCTTCCGAATTCCTTTGGGAATTCTTCCGAATTCCTTTGGGAGTTCTTCCGAATTCCTTTGGGAATTCTTCCGAATTCCTTTGGGAATTCTTCCGAATTCCTTTGGGAATTCTTCCGAATTCCTTTGGGAATTCTTCCGAATTCCTTTGGGAATTCTTCCGAATTCCTTTGGGAATTCTTCCGAATTCCTTTGGGAATTCTTCCGAATTCCTTTGGGAATTCTTCCGAATTCCTTTGGGAATTCTTCCGAATTCCTTTGGGAATTCTTCCGAATTCCTTTGGGAATTCTTCCGAATTTCTTTGGGAATTCTTCCGAATTTCTTTGGTAATTCTTCCGAATTCCTTTGGAAATTCTTCCGAATTCCTTTGGGAATTCTTCCAAATTCCTTTGGGAATTCTTTCGAATTCCTTTGGGAATTCTTCCGAATTCCTTTGGGAATTCTTCCGAATTCCTTTGGGAATACTTCCGAATTCCTTTGGGAATACTTTCGAATTTCTTTGGGAAAACTTCCGCATTCCTTTGGGAATTCATCCGAATTCCTTTGGGAATTCTTCCAAATTCCTTCGGGAATTCTTCCGAATTCGGGAATACTTCCGAATTCCTTTGGGAACTCTTCCGCATTCCTTTGAGAATTCTTCCGAATTCCTTTTGGAATTCTTCCGTATTCCTTTTGAATTCCTTTTGGAATACTTTCGAATTCCTTTTGGAACTCAGCAAATTTTTCGAAGTTCTCTCGCCATATTGTTGGCGATTTCTACGGAAAATTCTCTAGGATATCATCGACAAATTCTTTGCAATTTATTCGCAATTCCCTCCCTTATTCACAAATTTTTCGAAATTTCTTCGACAAATCCTTAACGTCAAATTCTTAACAATTTCCTCGGGGAGTTTTAGGCAACTCCATAGCATTTTTTCGACTTCCTTCTAGAAATTCTTAGGGACTTCCTCGGCATATGCTTCGAAATTCTCATCGGAAAATCATTTGAAATAAATCGGCGGATTCTTCAAAATCAAGTCGTCCAATCCTTCCAAATTTCTTCGACTATGTTTTCTACATTATCTCGGAAAATTCTTTGGAACCCTCTCGGCAAAATCTTCGAATTATTATGGGAAGTTTTGATTTCTTATGGCATAATTTTCCAAATTTCGGTGACAAATTTTTCTAAATTTCCTCGTCGAACTATTTGATTTTTTTTTCAGCCAAATTTTCAAATTTCTATTTCTTGTCCACTTCTTCAAAATTCCCTTGCCAATTTTTCGAAATTTCCCCGGCGAACTCTAAGGAACTCCCAAGGCAAAAGCTTCAAAATTTGTTCCGTGAATTATTGGAAATTTCCATCTGCTGTTATTCCTTGACAAACTCTTCTAAACTTTCTCGACAAATTGGCGAAATTTCTTCGGCAAGTTCATCGAGCATCGGGAATTTTTTCGTTTCTTCGGATTTTTTCTATGGAATATTCGAGATTCTTTGATATTCCTACGGCAGGGGGTGACTTTTATAACTGGATTCAAGAGCAGTCTAAACCTTTAGGGACCCACTAGCCATGAGTAGAGCAACTAACAACAATTCAACTACGGAGGCAAATCCCTTCACAAGACTCGAATTATAAAACACAGGGCTAACTTACCAACATCTGTTCTACGTATGGAGCTGAGGGCATGAAAATCATTGGAAATAGAAACCAATTTCAGGAACACAGCTTATCCGTACCATTGGTTATTCGCAGGTTGCGGTTGTCCAAAAGGAGGAGTCTAGACCGACTATTGAAAGACTATTGCATACATAATCACAAATCGACCATTTTCTACTTGAAAACTTCTTCAGTGTTTTGTTATCGACTGAAGAAAAACATTGTTGCTAACCAGGCATTGCATTGCTTTGCCTGTGCAAAGATATTATCCCTAATCAAAGAGCACTCTTGAAAGATATTATCATTTGACCATTTGATGATGATCCTGATAGCCAGCGCGGTTCGCGGTTTTTTTACGTTGCAGATAGATAACTAAGATCGATATCCCAGCATGTCATCAGTATCTTTGCTCAGAAGATCGAATGATGGGAAAAATTGCAATGCCTGTTGCTAACTTTAAATATGATGTGCAGGTACAAAAGGTATGAATTGCCCTTACTCTGACAAAATCTACATAGGACAGACAAAACGAACATTAGGCACGAGATTCAAAAAAAAAATTGGCAGAAGTTACAAAAGCAACCAAAAACACAGAAAAATGTTTACATTATCTTTTCAAATCTGAAGGTATTATGGAAGATCACCATTTAACTAAAGACAACATATTGGGACCGAATTGCGTTTTGGCCGTAACTTATTTTGTAAACAAACATTATTTTGTGGATTCCGTAGAATGCAAGCATTTTTCTCCAAAACTTATTCCCTTGCCTGCTAGAGGAAAGCCTATTCTGTCGGATACATACCGTAGTTTTCTCAGGAAATGCTTGCTGTAGCTGGAATTTGCCTTCCAATGTTTGTTTATGAAATAAGTATCAGTCCCGATATCAATTCTCAGGCACATCCAAATTCCTTGGAAACTTGACGTAGCAGAAAACTTGGAAATTTACAAACAAAAACAATTAAACTTACTAAACAAAGATCAAGGAAATGGATTTAGCTGGCTCTTTAAATCACTACCAACAAGACGCCGACGAATCGATCCAAGCGACATTCCCTAATTGTACCCTCGTAATTCATACCTTTTTGTACCTGCACACTTTCTTCAGTCGATAACAAAACACTGAAAAAGTTTTCAAGTTGAAAACGAAATACGTATCTGTTGATACAAAAGTGAATATAGCGGAAGTAAATGGAAGATTGAAATATTCTAGCCTTGTAACATTTTCCCCAAAGACGCTCAATATTAATTATTCATCATTCAACCTGATGCCGCCACTGCAAACGCGCAGCGTCCGAGGTAGCGTTGCCGGAAGAGGGTGTGCTTGATGGGGCCCTCTTGAGGATTGCTAGAATGCAGTTAATAAAGCAGCCATTAATGAGAGCAACGTTGGGTATGTGGGACGAAGTCGACCGACTGAACGATTAGTGCAGGCATTAGGATAGCGGCGCTGCAGCAAGAGACCCGGCGGATCGTGGAACGTTATGGACGGAAACGGAGATAGCAAACTCGCCTTTTCAGGAGAAGGAACGCCGCCTGGAAGAAGCGGAGTGCGATGAGATGGAACAGCTGTGCCGTTCTCAAGAAATACGCTCAATGCATCCCGCAAAGGCTTCGTGCCGCGAGCCGAGATGTGCAGAAATTGGGATGGGAGCATCTTGACGGACTATCGTGGGTCACCACGACAGGGACAGGTGGAAACAGCACAACCAGGAGCACCTTAATGGCGCTGAGAGTACAGGCAGTGATAGTCAAGACAGAGGAGGAGATGACTGCTTCAGTTCAGCGTGTCCGTGTTTTATGATTAAGATATATCCAAACCGGGTTCCAAGTTCTCAAAATAACTCTGAAGTTCAGACCAACTGCTCTACAAAGGCAACTGGACTCGATACATAGCCAATAGCAATCCATGTTGTTTATATAGCCGCCTAGAAGCCATGCGCATGATTTACGATTCCTATATGTCCAAATCGGATATTCTAAGCGCTCCAAATCACTCTAGAATACAAACCAATTGGTCTATCACCGGTTAAAGCACCAGTCTAGCGTACTGTAGGGTCATAGGTTCGAGTCCCATCGAAGGGAAAGTGGTTACCTCCAATACATCGACATTTTCGATTCGATCGACATTTTCCAAATCAATATCTTCCACATAACGTACATAGTCACATATGAGTTTCATAACATTGTAAATTAACATCCAAGTCGGGTGGTTTAATCCCCGGAAATAGGCAATTAACTTTGATTGAACTGGTCTATCATACCAATTGTGCTCGGTATAAAACCATTAGCAACTCATGGTGTACATATGGCAAATTCTAATGTTCTAAATATTTCAAACAACTCAAGAGTTCAGATGGATTGGCCAACTTCGTCGTCACATAATATTCATGATTGATAAGGAAGAGTCGCTATCGATATTTTACCGAGCGTAGTTGACCTGAACAAATTGGTCTGAACTCCGGAATGATTTTGCGAACTAAGATCATCGTTTCTGCATATATTTAAATCGTAAATCGCATGGCTGCTAAAGGCCTATATGAATACCATGGGTTGTTTTTGATTTTGTACCAGTGGTGCAATTTATCAACAATGCCTGCTGAGTGTGATTCTTTTGTTTTGTATTTTTCTCTGCTCCTCTTTGCCTATGACGGTGCCTTTCAGTCAGAACGACAAAGCAGAAGTAGCTTAGCAAACTCGGTTTGCCAACAGCGGGCTGAAGCTGATGATCATTCGGCACAAATTTCCTGTCATTGTCTTTCAAGTGATAGTATTCACCCATGCATTTATATAGGGTCGTCGCATTCACACAGCAGCGAGTGAACTGAATAGACTGTCAGTGCGGGCTGCGTGTGCAATGAGAAGAGAGGTCTTTTGTTTACTTTAGCTTTGATTGTTGCTGCTAACCATTTTTAGTTTTCACTGCTAGAAAGTGAGTGTGAAGAGGCAATGGTATCAATATCCAACAAATTTCAGTCACTGAGATTGACAATTCGCACCACTGTTTTGTACTAAACTTAATTGACTTAGTTGACCAACTGGTCTGAGCTCCAAACTGATTTGAAGAACTAAGAATATCCGAATGGGACATATCCGAAATGTAAATTATGCGCATAGTCTCTAAGGTTCTATGAACACATCATGGGTTGCTATTGGATATAAACCGAGACTAGTTTACTTGAAAGATCTATTGGTTTTTACTCCAGAATGATTTGGAGAACTTGGAACATTCAATTTGGACATAACTCAATCGCAAATCATGCGCATGGCTTCTATGGGCCTATATGGGCGCTATGGGTTTCTATTTATTTTGTACCGAGCCTAGTTGACTTGGTAGACCAGTTCGTCTGAACTCCAGAATGATTTGGAGAACTTCTAACATCCGGTTTGGACACATTTAGATCGTAAATCACATGCATGGCCATTAAGGGCATGTATGGACACCATTCCGGGCAGCAGGGACTATGTCCAAGGGCTTGACGATCCCTCCCCAGGCCATCTGCAAGTTGTAGGGCTTGCCTAGGATGTGGTGGGGTTTGACAGTGGGCCCTGTTAAATTCCTGAAAAGCTGCATGTATTAGCAAGTAGGCCCCTCCAAAGCGACCGTGTGCCGCTCAAAGCGCACAAGCCCAAGTCCTGGTGTTAGGTGGGACGCTAAACAGCCCTGACACGACGGCCCTCCGACGAGACAGGAGGTTTGCGCAGGCCCAATAAGCCGCCTTTAAAACAACTATTACGAACGACATAGAAGATAATACGACTCGATACAATCGGCAACGACCTAGGCGACGAATAAAGGATCACGATTGGAAGCTTGGAACATGGAACTGCAAGTCGCTAGGTTTCGCAGGTTGCGACAGGATGATCTACGATGAATTACATCCCCGCAACTTCGACGTCGTGGCGCTGCAGGAGATTTGCTGGACAGGACAGAAAGTGTGGAAAAGCGGACATCGAGCGGCTACCTTCTACCAAAGCTGTGGCACCACCAACGAGCTGGGAACCGTGCTGGGTAAGATGCGCCATCGTGTGATTGGGTGGCAGCCAATCAACGCAAGGATGTGCAAGCTAAGGATTAAAAGCCGTTTCTTCAACTATAGCTTCATCAACGTGCACTGCCCACACGAAGGGAAACCCGACGACGAGAAAGAAGCGTTCTACGCACCGCTGGAGTAGAAATACGATGGATTCCCACTGCGGGACGTCAACATCGTCATCGGCGACATGAACGCACAGGTGGGAAGGGAGGAAATGTATAGACCGGTCATCGGGTCGGATAGTCTGCACACTGTATCGAATGACAACCCAACGATGCATAAACTTCGCAGCATTCCGCGGAATGGTAGTCAGAAGCGCCTTCTTTCCCCGCAAAAATATCCACAAGGCCACATGGAAATCACCTAACCAAGAAACGGAAAACCAAATCGACCACATTCTAATCGACGGTAAATTCTTCTCCTTCATCACGAACGTACGCACTTAGGGGCGATTCAAATATGACGTCCACTACTTTTAGGGATTTCTAGACCCCCTCCCCCCCTCTGTCACGCTTTTTTGTATACCTAGTACATGTACTGTCACAAAATCTTAGACCCCCTCCCCCCCTAAAACCTGTGACATCATTTTTGAATGACCCCTTACCGCAGTGCGAATATTGAATCCGACCACTACCTCCTTGCAGTATGTCTGCGCTCAAAACTCTCGACGGTGATCAACACGCGTCGGAGTCGTCCGCCGCGGCTAAACATTGGGCGGCTACAAGACGGTAGACTAGCCCAAGACTACGCGCAGCAGCTGGAAGTGGCACTCCCAACGGAAGAGCAGCTAGGCGCAGCATCTCTTGAAGATGGCTGGAGAGGTATTCGATCCGCCATTGGAAGCACCGCAACCGCTGCACTAGGCACGGTGGCTCCGGATCAGAGAAACGACTGGTATGACGGCGAATGTGAGCAGTTAGTTGAGGAGAAGAATGCAGCATAGGCTAGATTGCTGCAACACCACACGAGGGCGAACGAGGCACGATACAAACGGGCGCGGAACAGACAATACTCGATTTTCCGGAGGTAAAAGCGTCAGCAGGAAGATCGAGACCGTGAAGAGACGGAGGAACTGTACCGCGCTAATAACGCACGAAAGTTCTATGAGAAGTTGAACCGTTCACGTAAAGGCCACGTGCCACAGCCCGATATGTGTAGGGACATAAACGGGAACCTTCTTACAAACGAGCGTGAGGTGATCCAAAGGTGGTGGCAGCACTACGAAGAGCACCTGAATGGCGAAGTGGCAGACGAAGATGGCGGTATGGTGATGGACCTGGACATAAGTCTACCGGCTCCAGATACCAAGAAATCCAGGAGGAGATTGGCCGGCTGAAGAACAACAAAGCCCCTGGGGTTGACCAACTACCAGGAGAGCTATTTAAACACGGTGGTGAGGCACTGGCTAGAGCGCTGGACTGGGTCATTACCAAGATTTGGGAGGAGGAAGTTTTGCCGCAGGAGTGGATGGAAGGTGTCGTGTGTCCCATCTACAAAAAGGGCGATAAGCTGGATTGTAGCAACAACCGCGCAATCACATTGCTGAACGCCGCCTACAAGGTACTCTCCCAAATTTTATGCCGTCGACTAGCACCAATTGCAAGGGAGTTCGTGGGACAGTACCAGGTGGGTTTTATGGGCGAACGCTCCACCACAGACTAGGTGTTCGCCATTCACCAGGTACTGCAGAAATGCCGCGAATACAACGTGCCCGTACACCATCTATTCATCGACTTCAAAGCCGCATATGATACAATCGATCGGGACCAGCTATGGCAGCTAATGCACGAACACGGTTTTCCGGATAAACTGACACGGTTGATCAAAGCGACGATGGATCGGGTGATGTGCGTAGTTCGAGATATAGATATTATGACATAGATATTATGGCACGCAACTTTGAGAAGATGGAGGAAGCCTACATTAGACTAAAGAGGGAAGCTAAGCGGATCGGACTAGTCATCAACACGTCGAAGATGAAGTACATGATAGGAAGAGGTTCAAGAGAAGACAATGTGAGCCACACACCGCGAGTTTGCATCGGTGGTTACGAAATCGAGGTGGTAGAAGAATGTGTGTACTTGGGCTCACTGGTGAGTGACTGCTGAAAATGATACCAGCAGAGAAATTCGGAGACGCATAGTGGCTGGAAATCGTACATACTTTGGACTCCGCATCGAGTAGAGTTCGCCGCCGTACCAAACTGACAATCTACAAAACGCTCATTAGACCGGTAGTCCTCTACGGACACGAGACCTGGACGATGCTCGTGGAGGACCAACGCGCACTTGGAGTTTTCGAAAGGAAAGTGATGCGTACCATCTATGGTGGGGTGCAGATGGCGGACGGTACGTGGAGGAGGCGAATGAACCACGAGTTGCATCAGCTGTTGGGAGAACCATCCATCGTTCACACCGCGAAAATCGGACGGCTGCGGTGGGCCGGGCACATGGCCAGAATGTCGGACAGTAACCCGGTGAAAATGGTTCTCGACAACGATCCAACGGGTACAAGAAGTCGAGGTGCGTAGCGGGCAAGGCGGATCGATAAGGTGAAAGATGACTTGCGGACCCTCCGTAGACTGCGTGGTTGGCGACGTGTAGCCATGGACCGAGCCGAATGGAGAAGACTCTTATATTATAATAAAAAATATATAATAGATTTGAACGCTCAGGTTGGCCAAGAGGAGGAATTTAGACCGAATATTGGGAAGTTCACCGCTCACCGGCTGACGAACGAAAACGGCCTACGACTAATTGATTTCGCCGCCTCCAAGAATATGGCCATTCGCAGCACCTACTTCCAACACAGCCTCCCGTATCGGTACACCTGGAGATCAACACTGCAGACAGAATCACAAATCGACCACGTTCTGATTGATGGACGGCACTTCTCCGACATTATCGACGTCAGGACATATCGTGGCGCTAACATCGACTCTGACCACTATCTGGTGATGGTTAAACTGCGCCCAAAACTATCAGTCATCAACAATGTTCGGTACCGACGACCGCCGCGGTACGACCTAGAGCGACTGAACCAACCTGATGTCGCCACTGCATACGCGAAGCATCTCGAGGCAGCGTTGCCGGAAGAGGGTGAGCTCGATGGGGCCCCTCTTGAGGACTGCTGGAATACAGTCAAAGCAGCCATTAACGACGCAGCGGAGAACAACGTCGGGTATGTGGGTCGAAGTCGAGATTCTGGAGGAGAATGACGCAGCGCGAGCGGTCACGCTGCAACACAGTACTCGGCAGACCGTGGAATGTTATAGACGGAAGCGGAGACAGCAGACCCGCCTTTTTCAGGAGAAGAAACGCCGCCTGGAAGAAGCGGAGTGCGATGAGATGGAACAGCTGTGCAGATCTCAAGAAACACGCAAGTTCTACCAGAAGCTCAACGCATCCCGCAAAGGCTTCGTGCCGCGAGCCGAAATGTGCCGGGATAAGGTTGGGAGCATCTTGACGGACGAACGTGTGGTGATCGAAAGGTGGAAGCAGCACTACGAGGAACATTTGAATGGCGCTGAGAGTACAGGCAGTGAAAGTCAAGGCAGCGGAGGAGATGACTACGCCAGTTCAGCTGACGATGGAAGCCAATCAGCCCCCACCTTGAGGGAAGTTAAGGATGCCATTCAACAGCTAAAGACCAATAAAGCAGCTGGTAAGGATGGTATCGGAGCTGAGCTCATCAAGATGGGCCCGGAAAAGCTGGCCACTTGCCTGCACAAACTGATAGTCAGAATCTGGGAAACCGAACAGCTACCGGAGGAGTGGAAGGAAGGGGTTATATGCCCCATCTACAAGAAAGGCGACAAGCTGGAGTGTGAGGACTTTCGAGCGATCACCATCCTTAATGCCGCCTACAAAGTGATATCCCAGATCATCTTCCGACGTCTGTCACCATTAGTGAACGAGTTCGTGGGAAGTTATCAAGCCGGATTCGCTGACGGCCTTCGAATCCCGGCGCGGCCATACAATTTTGTAATTGTCCTGTGATAATTCTCGCGAAAAGTGAGTGAGAGAAAACGAAAAAGGATTTTCATCTGATAGGCAAGATTTTCGTTTATCCTCCCAGGCTAATTCTGGATAAAAGATTTATGGGTGAAAGATGATCCTCAACATAAATAATGAAAAAAGATTCTCCCTTGGCCTGAAAAACGCTTGCTTTGGTCTCATTGAAACGCAAAGTTGAAACCCTGCCAACAAGTACCTAATTAGGTTCAGGTTTCCCTTAATACAAGTTGCCATACAAAAGCAATTCACACACTTGTACATTTTATTAAATTAAACGGATTAGGTGAAAATTGTATAAAAAGTTCAGTCTCAAGACGAATCATTACACAGAAGTACCATGCATCTCCATGTGCTGTTATGCTTATATGCTGCTGAACAGTTTTCAACATCGGTACCTACCGTTTCCCCTGGGAGGCCTATCATAGCCTCCAGTTCAAAATGTACAGATCGTAATAACTTAGATTATTGTATTAACTTAGTTTTTTAACTTCTATGAATATGCAATCATGCAAACATAAAAATGATTCAACGCCATTGAAGTGATGAACATTCTACAATTTTGTGACCAAATAATCTCGGAATTTTCCCAATCAATAACGCCGGTAATAACGCCGCCAACTAACGCCGGTAATCAGTCGATTTTAGTGGACGAAAACTACAAATGCGACACATGAGCATCGCGAATTCAAAAAAGTTCTGATTCTGTCGTCCAGTGTTATTATTAACATTGGAGATCGACAGAGATAGCGGGAAAACTAAACCTAAACATAAACAAAAATGAGTTTAGTTTCCCTTTCTAAAAAGGTTTCATTTGTTTTATGAAAAGGAGAAAATGTACGATCGGATAATATTGGTATATGCATAAGATTTAGGCTGACCATACGTACCGTATTTAACGGGACAGTCCCGTTTTTTAGACCTTATTGTGCTGTCCCGTCGTAATCTAGAAAATCCTCGATTTGTCCCGTTTTTTCATTGATTTTTCCAAACTGCTCTAAAATAATATTCAAATAAATTAAATATTTTGATCAGGAATCTCAAACCAAATACAGAAGCTTATCTATGCTGTTATGTATTTAGCATGGATCGACTTTTCTTAGGATTTTTAACATACAGTTTCATACAGTTTCATTTAAATAACTTTTTTTTGCTTAGCGCAGAGACAGACATTCTAATTTCCATATTAAGTTCATTTTCATTTCCATATTAAGTTCATTCTTGCGAAGTAGGTTAAATATTCTTTTTTTCAAATCTGCTTTACCACATATTTTTCAATCTTTTGATTCTTTTCGAAACATTAAGAATCATTCAAAATCTTTCTGCATAATACTGAATTTTTCAAAATTATTTACTGTAAAAGAACGACGACCTAAAAAATAATTTATAAATTAGCTGAACAAAATCGAGTTTATGGCAGTTTCAAACCGAGCTGTAAACCAGCTGCTTCTGTTTCTGATGTTTCTGCTTATCTCTCCAATGCCCAGACCGGCTTTAAGCCTAATTTACAGTGCGGAAAACGTGTCACGGGATTTGGTCCTCCATGCATTTTTAAAAGGGCGGGATTTACATGATTTGGGCACAGAAACCGAAATTCTTTGAAAATACATGAGGGATCACATCTCGTGACACGTTTTTCGAACTGTAAACCAGCCTTTAGGCAGGGTACTTTGACTATTTTGTTGTTGTTATTTTCAATTGTTCATATTTGGAAAAGTTTTTGATATTGGTCAGTAATAAAATCCTTAAGGCATGTTTAAGAATGGATTAAAATAAAATTTCAAAATTTCACATTTGTTATATATTAAAAAAATGCAGAATTTTTTGTTCCCTTGTGTTTTTGTCCGCGTCCCTTTGAATAGTAAAATTGTGATTTAGTATTTTTCTATAACTAACTTAATGCAATAGAAGGTTATGTTGGTGAATTGTTCACTCTACACACTTATTTTTTTTACCGGTATCTCAGCATAATGTTCAACTTTTACCGAGATTCGCACAGGCGTGCCCCAGTAAACATGTTTTTCCCGAGATTTCTGTCAAAGTTGCTGAAAATCAGCAATCATTTTGCCGAATATCAGCTAACAAACGTCATTTTTGTCGGGATATCAGTTTTTCATTTTGCTGGTGCACGGCTGTGCGGATTTTTGACGAGCTTCAGAAATAGAAACTGTGTGTAAATTTTTCTCTAACTTCTGACACGGAAAATGAAGCCCATAAATATCCCATTGATATATCCCGTTTTGCAAGTGCGTTTGTCCCGTTTTATTACCGAAATGATCTGGTCAGCCTAATAAGATTCAAACGTTGAAATGTAGACCACAGTATCCAAGGAATAAACACGTTTGTTGTGGGATTGACCAAACCACTAGACCATGTGATAGAACGTCTCTGGAAAACTAAGAAAATCCACACTTGTTTTTGTTTGAAAATTTTGCTTGGCTCCAAGCAAGTTTTTTGAATGATAACAAAGAAAAAAATCAGTCAATCGTTGCTACATCAGGAAAATTGCGATCGGTATCTGAAAACTGCGATCAAACTACTGAGTTACAAGGAATGATCATGCTGACGCTTTGGTCCAGAAAATTTTCGAATTGAAAACGTTCTCGACTCTCTTGAGCTCAAAGTTTAAATAAATATGACCATCAATATGATCCAAAGGCATAATTAGTGAAAACCTAGCCTAGTAACCTCACAGAGTAATAAATACTTAGCAGCTAACGAATGTAATTTCACCGAAGAGAGAGCTACCCTTCGATCTTTCATGCGTTGATGACCGGAAAAAATGTACGGTCACCATCTGAGTTGACGTCATGCATTTAGCGATAATTCAGTAGCGAAACCGACGACGACGCAGGGGCAGGACAGATCGCATGCTCTCACCAAAAGTCAACCCTAATGACGTCGATCGCGCGCAGAACGGTCACGGTGGTGTCGGTCGGCACAGGAAATGGCCCACCAAGACGCAAGCTTTTTTTTTGTAGTACGCTCCCATGGCTAATATGTGCGGCGTACCTCTGTGACACATGTATATAATTTATCGGATAATCAGTGCCACTGAAAGCACAGCACCCGAAGAAGAAGAAAAGAATCCAAGAGGAATGCTTCCTGTTGTGGACGTTGGTTTCTTCCATCTTCCATCGGAGCAAACTTACGCATGGTCTGCTGGACGGCTCCCGACTTCGTCGGGGCGATGCACAAAAAATGTTGGCCGGTAGTTATGAAGCTACCGATTATCCGAGGCAGCAGAGTGTGGTTGTTGGGCATAAGATGATGGATGATGGTCTTGGGAGATCTTACCTGCGGAAGAAATGAATGGAAATAGTGTTATTTATGTGTTTTGACCTGTGGCAACAGATTAGAAAAGAATCACTTAATTTGTTGACTAGCGTTTTATCAATCGTTAAATCTTATAAATAGCAGACACTGAAGCTAGAAAACAAATCGGCAGTAATTTTGTTACGAATAAATTTACATCTTTGTCACTTAATTTTTAGTCTGAGTGCCTTCAACGGAGATAAGGTAAAGGTTATGTACCTACATATTTGCACGAACAATTCTCAATTTATCACATTTGGCGCCCACTCCTGTAGACTAGACATATAGACACACGGTTACCAACCACATGACACCGTCTGACGGCAGACTACCCCGATCCAGACACGAAACAATTTCCGACGGGAGCAATTGCATATCTATCAATCTTCATAGACGACTCCATTCAGTGCAGCCTTCCGACCGACGGCAGCAGCCTCTATAGAGACGCAGCACACTCGGTTGACTTGACGGGGGGCAGCGAGGTAGTCTGGCTGGAACAAGGCACTCACTCCATCCAAACCGTTATGAATTGATTTCCGATTTTTGTAGACAACAGAGATGCGGAGGTGTGCCGATGGTGTGACATGAAAAATGAAACATGCCACATTGTTGGTCTATTCATAGGACGAGCAAGGGGCCACTTCATTTTTCCAATTAAAGTCATTTGAGGAAGATGTGAACGTGTGGAGGATGAAAAAATCCCCATATGCGACGATTTTGATACAACGTACCCAATCGATGCAATTGGTAGTTTGAGATCCTGCTGGATTGGTTGTTCGAGATCTGAACTACATGCGTTGTAGAAAAAACTCGGGAAAAACTGCCGAAAACATTATTTTAAAATCCAAAAAGGTCGTTTTGTCCCGAAAGGGGTGTATTAATCATCGGAAGCCAAAAAATTCTCATAACAAATCTTAAAAGATTTTGCCGGTTAGAATTTCTGTGTAATGAATGACTCTAGGCAATAGAGATGGATAGCCAATGTCCATTGTACGATGTGCGATAGACCGGATCATGTCGACAATTTGGTCCTATGCGACAGATGTGAAGGATACGTGCACTTCACGTGCGGTGAAGTAGATGACTCGATTGTCGATACAAATCAGTGTTTCACTTGTCAGAAGTGCATAGAGAGTTTAGACGCCATCACCGTTTCTTCCCATCATTCCAGTAGACTATCTCATTCCACTAGCAGGAGTAACACGAGCGAAGCCCGTTTATCGTTACGGATGAAGCAACTAGAGTCAGAGCGCCAAATTCGCTTGAAAGAGTTGGAAGATGCGGAAAAGTCCCAGCGCCTGAGGAGACAGGTAGAAGCAGATTTTGAAAAGCTGAAGTTTGAATTGGTTGCAGACAAAGAGAATCGAAGCATTAGAAGCCGAGTAAGTTCGAGGATTATTAGAGAAAACACCAGTAACTGGATTGGATCAGCTAGCCAGGAAGCGGGTCAAGTAGCTGCTACGTCGACTGGCCCTTCAGTCAACTGTCCTTCAAAGGATCACCAAGTGTTTGGCTCATCACAACCCCGAGAAAAGGAAAACAAACGTTTATTAATAGGTGGCTCCGAAACAGGCATCGAAAAGGTTACTCCAACGGGAGAATCGTACTCCAGGAAGACACTGTTCCGGTGGTTTGCGAATCGACATGCAACGTAATGATTCAAAGGGTATCTCCGGCTACACCAATAGGGACGATGGTGGATAACGACCAGGTGCATCCTCTTTGACGGCTACTGTTGACCACGGTATGCAGGAACAAAAGCGAGGCGAGTTAGTCAACGAGTCTAGTGCCACCCGGATGCGGCAAGAATTCCTATTACGACTGAAGGTGTGATAGGAAGCACGTACACAAAGAACATTCATGGTAGTCGTAGCACAACCGTAAGCATAAATCTTCAGATCCACAGGTGAGCAATAGGATTAGTTCTAAGAATGTACGACTTCAGCCTATTGTTGAATCTGTAACAACAAGTACACCTAAACCATCAGGTAACATAAAATCCCTGTTAGGAGCCAGAAGTACGTCTCAGACGCAAGTAACGTCAACAGATCAAAGTCAGGTCCCTCATTACCCCCTTTCTAGTGAGACACAAATAGGCAAACAACTCCTGTATCGAACACTATTGATCTCAATAATCAATTAGATTATCAGATTAGTCAACAGAATAACAACAAATCAGTACTAGAGATAGGACACCAACAGTATGCCGAAGCCTTTCGGAAGCCTTCTTCCGAGCAGCTCGTAAGCCTGCTTTCAAGAGGCTCGGAAGCCTCCTTTCAAGAGCTTATTTTAAAGAGGCTCGGAAGCCTCTTTTCAAGAGGCTCAGAAGCCTCTTTTCAAGAGGCTCGGAAGCCTCCTTTCAAGAGGCTCGGAAGCCTCCTTTCAAGAGGCTCGGAAGCCTCCTTTCAAGAGGCTCAGGCCTCCTTTCAAGAGGCTCAGGCCTCCTTTCAAGAGGCTCAGGCCTCCTTTCAAGAGGCTCAGGCCTCCTTTCAAGAGCTCAGAAGCCTCCTTTCAAGAGGCTCAGAAGCCTCCTTTCAAGAGGCTCAGAAGCCTCCTTTCAAGAGGCTCAGAAGCCTCCTTTCAAGAGGCTCAGGCCTCCTTTCAAGAGGCTCAGAGCCTCCTTTCAAGAGCTCAGAAGCCTCCTTTCAAGAGGCTCAGAAGCCTCCTTTCAAGAGGCTCAGAAGCCTCCTTTCAAGAGGCTCAGAAGCCTCCTTTCAAGAGGCTCAGAGTCTCCTTTCAAGAGGCTCAGAGCCTCCTTTCAAGAGGCTCAGAAGCCTCCTTTCAAGAGGCTCAGAAGCCTCCTTTCAAGAGGCTCAGAAGCCTCCTTTCAAGAGGCTCAGAAGCCTCCTTTCAAGAGGCTCGAAGCCTCCTTTCAAGAGGCTCAGGCTTCCCTTCAAGAGGCTCAGGCCTCCTTTCAAGAGGCTCAGAAGCCTCCTTTCAAGAGGCTCAGAAGCCTCCTTTCAAGAGGTTCAGAAGCCTCCTTTCAAGAGGCTCAGGAAGCCTCCTTTCAAGAGGCTCAGGCCTCCTTTCAAGAGGCTCAGAGCCTCCTTTCAAGAGGCTCAGCAGCCTCCTTTCTAGTGACTCAGAAGCCTCCTTTCAAGAGGTTCAGAAGCCTCCTTTCAAGAGGCTCAGAAGCCTCCTTTCAAGAGGCTCAGAAGCCTCCTTTCAAGAGGCTCAGAAGCCTCCTTTCAAGAGGCTCAGAAGCCTCCTTTCAAGAGGCTCAGAAGCCTCCTTTCAAGAGCCTCAGAAGCCTCCTTTCAAGAGGCTCAGAAGCCTCCTTTCAAGAGGCACGGAAGCCTCCTTTAAAGAGGCTCAGAAGGTTCCTTTCAAGAGGCTCAGGCCTCCTTTCAAGAGGCTCAGAAGCCTCCTTTCAAGAGGCTCAGCCTCCTTCCACGAGGCTCAGCAGCCTCCTTTCCAGAGGCGCAGACGCCTCCTTTCCAGAGGCTCGGAAGCCTCTTTTCAAGAGGCTCAGAAGCCTCCTTTTAAGAGGCTCAGAAGCCTCCTTTCAAGAGGCTCAGAAGCCTCCTTTCAAGAGGCTCAGAAACCTCCTTTCAAGAGGCTCAGAAGCCTCCTTTCAAGAGGCTCAGAGTCTCCTTTCAAGAGGCTCAGAAGCCACCTTTCAAGAGGCTTAGAAGCCTCCTTTCAAGAGGCTCAGAAGCCTCCTTTCAAGAGGCTCAGAAGCCTTCTTTCAAGAGGCTCAGAAGCCTTCTTTCAAGAGGCTCAGAAGCCTCCTTTCAAGAGGCCTCAGGCTTCCCTTCAAGAGGCTCAGAAGCCTCCTTTCAAGAGGCTCAGGCCTCCTTTCAAGAGGCTCAGAGCCTCCTTTCAAGAGGCTCAGAAGCCTCCTTTCAAGAGGCTCAGAAGCCTCCTTTCAAGAGGCTCAGGCCTCCTTTCAAGAGGCCTCAGGCCTCCTTTCAAGAGACTCAGAGCCTCATTTCAAGAGGCTCAGGCCTCCTTTCAAGAGGCTCAGAAGCCTCCTTTCAAGAGGCTCAGAAGCCTCCTTTCAAAGGCTCAGAAGCCTCCTTTCAAGAGGCTCAGGCTTCCTTTCAAGAGGCTCGGAAGCCTCCTTTCAAGAGGCTCGGAAGCCTCCTTTCAAGAGGCTCAGAAGCCTCCTTTCAAGAGGCTCGGAAGCCTCCTTTCAAGAGGCTCGGAAGCCTCCTTTCAAGAGGCTCGGAAACCTCCTTTCAAGAGGCTCGGAAGCCTCCTTTCAAGAGGCTCGGAAGCCTCCTTTCAAGAGCCTTTTTTAAAGAGACTCGAAAGCCTCTTGTCAAGAGTCTCGGAAGCCTTCTTTCAAAAGGCCAGGAAGTCTCCTTTCAAGAGGCTCGGAAGGCTCCTTTCAAAAGACTCGGAAGCATCCTTTCGAGAGGCTCGGAAGCCTCCTCTCGAGAGGCTCGGAAGCCTCCTATAAAGAGGCTCGGAAGCCTCCTTTCAAGAGGCTCGGAAGCCTCCTTTCAAGAGGCTCGGAAGCCTCCTTTCAAGAGGCTCGGAAGCCTCCTTCCAAGAGGCTCGGAAGCCTTCTTTCAAGAGACTCGAAAGCTTCTTTCAAAAGGCTCGAAAGCCTTCTTTCAAGAGGCTCGTAAATCTCCATTTAAGAGGCTCGGATGCCTCCATCTGAGAGAGTCGGAAGCTTCCTTTCAAGAAGTTCGGAAGTCTCCTTTCAAGAGGCTCGGAAGCCTCCTTTCAAGAGGCTCGGAAGCCTCCTTTCAAGATCCTTGCAAGATGCTCGGAAGCCTCCTTTCAAGAGGCTCGGAAGCCTCCTTTCAAGAGGCTCGGAAGCCTCCTTTCAAGAGGCTCGGAAGCCTCCTTTCAAAAGGCTCGGAAGCCTCCTTTCAAAAGGCTCGGAAGCCTCCTTTCAAGAGGCTCGTAAATCTCCATTTAAGAGGCTCGCATGCCTCCATCTAAGAGAGTCGGAAGCTTCCTTTAAAGTAGTTCGGAAGCCTCCTTTCAAGAGGCTCGGAAGCCTCCTTTCAAGAGGCTCGGAAGCCTCCTTTCAAGAGGCTCGGAAGCCTCCTTTCAAGAGGCTCGGAAGCCTCCTTTCAAGAGGCTCGGAAGCCTCCTTTCAAGAGGCTCGGAAGCCTCCTTTCAAGAGGCTCGGAAGCCTCCTTTCAAGAGGCTCGGAAGCCTCCTTTCAAGAGGCTCGGAAGCCTCCTTTCAAGAGGCTCGGAAGCCTTCTTTCACGAGGCTCGAAAGCCTCCTTTCAAGAGGCTCGGAAGCCTCCTTTCTAGAGGCTCGAAAGCCTCCTTTCAAGAGGCTCGGAAGCCTCCTTTCAAGAGGCTCGGAAGCCTCCTTTCAAGAAGCTAGGAAGCCTCCTTTCAAGAGGCTCGGAAGCCTCCTTTATAAAAGCTCGGAAGCCTCCTTTCAAGAGGCTCGGAAGCCTCCTTTCAAGAGGCTCGGAAGCCTCCTTTCAAGAAGCTAGGAAGCCTCCTTTCAAGAGGCTCGGAAGCCTCCTTTAAAAAAGCTCGGAAGCCTCCTTTCAAGAGGCTCGGAAGCCTCCTTTCAAGAGGCTCGGAAGCCTCCTTTCACGGTTTTTCCTCCCTTTCAAAGGTTTGGATTTTTCCTTTCAAGGTGCTTGAAAGCATCTTTCAAAGAGGCCCCGAAGCCTTCTTTCAAAAGGCTAGGAAGCCTGCTTTTAATAGGCTTCCTATCATTATTTATTTATTATCAGGCTAAGGTCGTAGTGGCCTCTGCTGCACATAAAAGTCTTCTCCATTCAGCTCGGTCCATGGCTGCACTTCGCCAACCACGCAGTCTGCGGAGGGTCCGCAAATCGTCCTCCACCTGATCGATCCACCTTGCCCGCTGTGCACCTCGCCTTCTTGTTCCCGTCGGATCGTTGTCGAGAACCATTTTCACCGGGTTACTGCCCGACATTCTGGCCACGTGCCCGGCCCACCGAAGTCGTCCGATTTTCGCGGTGTGAACGATGGATGGTTCTCCCAACAGCAGATGCAACTCGTGGTTCATTCACCTCCTCCACGTACCGTCAGCCATTTGCACCCCACCATAGCTGGTACGCAGCATTTTCCTTTCGAAAACTCCAAGTGCGCGTTGGTCCTCCACGAGCATCGTTCAGGTCTCGTGTACGTAGAGGACTACCGGTCTAATGAGCGTTTTGTAGATTGTCAGTTTGGTACGGTGGCGAACTCTATTCGATCGGAGCGTCTTGCGGAGTCCAAAGTACGTACGATTTCCAGCCACTATGCGTCTCCGAATTTCTCTGCTGGTGTCATTTTCGGCAGTAGCCAGTGAGCCCAAGTACACGAATTCTTCAACCACCTCGATTTCATCACCACCGATAGAAACTCGTGGTGGGTGGCTTACATTGACATCTCTTGAGCCTCTTCCTATCATGTACTTCGTCTTCGACGTGTTGATGACTAGTCCAATCCGTTTAGCTTCGCTTTTCAGTCTGATGTAGGCTTCCTCCATCCTCTCAAAGTTACGTGCCATGATATCAATGTCGTCGGTGAAACCAAATAACTGGACGGATTTCGTGAAAATCGTACCACTCGTGTCAATTCCTGCCCTACGTATTACTCCTCCAAAGCGATGTTGAATAGCAGACACAAAATACCATCACCTTGCCGTAACCCTTTTCGAAGGGACTCGAGAATGCCCCTGAAGCTCGAACTACGCACATCACCCGATCCATCGTCGCTTTGATCAACCGTATCAGTTTATCCGGAAATCCGGAAATCGATAAATAGATGATGTGTGGGCACGTTGTATTCGCGGCATTTCTGCAATACCTGACGTGCGGCGAACACCTGATCTGTGGTAGAGCGTTCACCCATAAATCCCGCCTGGTACTGCCCCACGAACTCTCTTGCAATTGGCGCTAGTCGACGCCATAAAATTTGGGAGAGTACCTTGTAGGTGACGTTCAGCAATGTGATTGCGCGGTAGTTGCTACAATCCAGCCTATCTCCCTTTTTGTAGATGGGACACACGACACCTTCCATCCACTCCTGCGGCAGAACCTCATCCTCCCAAACCTTGGTAATGACTCAGTGCAGCGTTCTAGCCAGTGCCTCACCACCGTGTTTAAACAGCCCTCCTGTTAGTTGGTCAACTCCAGGAGCTTTATTGTTTTTTAGCCGACCGATCTTCTCCTGGATTTCCTGGAGATTCGGAGCCGGTAAAATTATGTCCTGCACGCGTTCTGCCGGTCCATCACCATACCGCCAACTTCGTCTGCCACATCGCCATTCAGGAGTTCTTCGTAGTGCTGCCGTCACCTTTGGATCACCTCACGCTCGTTTGTAAGAAGGTTCCCGTTTATGTCGCTACACATATCGGGCTGTGGCACATGGCCCTTACGTGAACGGTTCAACTTCTCATAGAACTTTCGTGTGTTATTAGCGCGGTACAGTTGCTCCATCTCTTCACGGTCTCGATCTTCCTGCTGGCCCTGTTTCCTCCGAAAAATCGAGCGCCCGTTTGTATCATGCCTCGTTCGCCCTCGTGCGGTGTTGCAGCAATCTCACCCATGCTGCATTCTTCTCCCCAACTAACTGCTCACATTCGCAGTCATACCAGTCGATCCGGGGGCACCGTGCCAAGTGCAGCGGGTGCGGTGCTACCAATGGCGGATGGAATATCCCTCCAGCCATCTTCAAGAGACGCTGCGCCTAGCTGCTCTTCCGTTGCCACTTCCAGCTGCTGCGCGTATCCTTGGGCTAGTCTACCGCCTTTTAGCCGCCCAATTATAAGCCGCGCGGACGATTCCGATGCGTGTTGTACACCGTCGAGAGTTTTGAGCGCAGGCATACTGCAACGAGGTAGTGTTCGGATTCGTTTATGATGTCAGAGAAGAATCTACTGTCGATTAGAACGTTGTCGATTTGGTTTTCCGTTTCCGGCTATAGTTCAAGAACCGCCTTTTATCATCAGATTGCACATCCTTGTGTTGATTGACTGCCACCCAATAACACGTTGGTGCATCTTTCCCAAAACTATGAAGCCAGTTCCCAGCTCGTGATGCATATGCATGCAAAAAAAGCCTTCCCGAATTTAAGAACCAGCAAAAATACACCGTCATGGATTTGGGAACACCAGTCACGTCTTCCAGAACGTTCCAAAAAACGTGACTGTTGTTCCCGAGACCGCGATGCAGAAAATTATATTAAAAAATACACTGTGAACTTGTTAATTCACGAATTCATGCACGCTTGTTAAGCGTGTGGCTAAATGAACCATGAGTACCTGATGAGATCACAGGAAGCACACGTAGATGACACACTCGAGCTGATATCCGACTAGCTTCTTCTTCCGTAGTCCGTAGAGATATTGAGAAGTTACATCGGCATTGAGTCTGCTGAGGCGGACAACCTCCGAAGGTTTGTATGTACCTCCGGAGTATGCGACCATCTGGAAGCTGTCAACCTATGACAACGCCTCGTAGGTCTGCACTCATCAAATCTTTGTTGTAATCTGCATCGCCCATTGGGTCCAATAAGAATAAAAGCCAAAATAAAATTCTCGAAAGTTGAATTGTAAACAGCCATAAAAAGAAAACTTAATGAGAAAATTAAATATCCAATGCATTTTTTTTTCAAGGTTGAAGTTAATGCACTCTGAAACCATACTCGAAAACAGCGGAATGAGTCGCAGTTTCTTATTATTATCAACAGACATCCTACATGTGAAAAATCGATACTCTTAGACACGCCAACAGGAGATGATCAAATTTTGCCACACGTCTTCACGATGAAAACAAACACTCAACGTAAGACGTATTTCGCCTACTGCGTCGACGCATCGCTTCGCTTCGTAGGACACACGTACAAGCAGATGCGGCTCCGTCACCCCGTTTCCTTGACATTGACCTTGAATGTTCCGTTGCGTGCGATTCGATTACGGCACGGATCCCTACTGGCCTTCTTACCCGGATCTATAACTAATGCGAAAGGAATTGAGTGCTATAAATAAATTACATCCCAAAAAAACGAAACTCTACCCAACTGGCATGTTTATGTCTCAACGTGACACCGGCACCGTGCTCCGTTCGCAAAGATTATTCTCGCGGAGGAAAAACTCATCGCAGCACCATTGCGTCATTTAGGTTGGCGATTTTTTTATCAATGATGATGGCGATCAAGGAATTTAGCGACCATGTCACGCTTCTCATCCGGCGACTGGCACCTGCCTTGCTGATGGCCGTCGCCACACGCCGAAAAAAAAATGCAATTTGTCGAATTCCTACGACGCCAAAAAGTCGCTTCGCGAATTGTTGACGCCCAATTGCTACATTATTCAACTGATGAACGCAGCACAACACCATTTTGGGCTAAATTTAAACCACCCCCCTTTTCGGACAACCAATCGATGCGTTCTGGTTTTGGATGTTGAACAAAGGAGACAGATTAGGAAGTGACGGCACCCACTAAAATTCTGAAGAATCACAGCAGCGGGCCATTGGATTCCACTTTAATTAAAATAACAACAAAGCGAATGCCAGTTCTGGTTGAAGTAGACGAAATAAGAATACAAAACGAAATGAAGCATCTACAGAAGTTTCATATTTCAGCATCGACTCTACTAGAGTCTAGACCAAATGCCTCTCATCAACCATGCTGCGGTCCCGAATCGTGGTTGGTTTAATTAATGGGGATCACATTCCCCGCGGGCTGGCATCAACCAACAACAGCGCGCTACTGTCAAGCCGTATATGTCCGTCAATCAATCGGCTGCCCTATTGTGATTTTTCCAACCGAATGCAAAGGGGGCTGAGAAAATAAACAGAACCGGTATTTTTTTCTCCCACTGATCCCCAAAGAAAATCACTCAAACCGAGCAAACGAGGGGTTGTGCGAAAAATCGTATGTCTGTCAAAGTGTACCTCTGCATGAATTTATTTACTTTATCTGCCAACGTTTTTTTTTTGCTTGTTGTATTTCGCTACTGCACCGCATATGTTCCTCTTCCGGCGGCGGGCTACTCTCTCGTCGTCGACGACGATGAAGTATCAAGTTTTGCACCAGTACTCAACAACGATGTTTTGCCATAGATTTATTGATTTCCTATTTTCCTTTCGCTTTGACCCGGAATCGGTTGGCTTTCATCTTGGCGGCACTAATCCCCATGTAATTCCTTGGCTTTCATCTGTTTGTTTGATGGCGGTGCGTGGAAAATGGAAACCCAGCTCACAGTTGGGATGGTAACGGTGGAGGAACTGTTTGTTTTGCTGTAAGATCACAAGCCATTGTGTATCGAATCGATTTACGGTGTGAAGACAATGAGACATATTGACAAATTTAAACCAAATCTAGTCCAAAAAAATAAAGTCAAACTTCATATTTAATACAATACCAAACAAACTCAAATTCAACACCAATCAAATCCTGATCGATTCTAATTCAAATACAACTCAAACCCAGTCCAATTCCAATCTAATCAAATCTCATCCGAATAATTCCAATTCAAACCATGTGAAAATCTAACTCCATGTAAAGCGCAATCCATTCAAATTCCAATTTACAGCTAATCCGAATACAATCCAATCCTAATCCGAATCCAAAGTAGATTTCACAACCAAATATCAATTTAGTCTAATAAAAATAAATCCCAGCTTTGCATCTTGATCTGCCTTTGGCAGCTAATTCCATAAAAACACCCCCATCGATTTCGATTATCTCCGATTGTTTCCCGTACCTTTCCGTGCCATTGTTTTGATGTTTTTGTTTCGCTAACGCCGGCACCGCCATCTACACCATATCTGCCTATCTAACGAAGCAGACTTTCCGCTCTGTCGACTTGGGCGCCAAATGTAGCAAACCAGAAACTGTAATTATGCAAGCCTCTCCCTCCTCATCCGCCCCACCGACGACCACCGCACCGCACCTGTGCTGTGCCGGCTACACAATACCGATCGAATCGCATCGGATCGGCTTTCGTCAGGTCCCGTTAAAAATCCATCCATCGACACCGGGTTCCGCCGCGTCTTGTGCCGGTTGGGGCCCGTTCAATGGTTCCCTGGATTTTTTTTGTTTATGTTTTTAAGGTTTTCGCTTCGAAGCTAGCTTCCACGCGGGTTCAACGCTTCTTTTGAAGGGAAGTGAATGGAAGACTCCCTCCTGAAGTCGAGTTCAATTGGGGCGAACAACGACAACACGACGATCATCTGGCGTGGCAAAACCTTTTTACCGCTGCTGCTGAGGCCAATCAGAATTAGTTGGTGCATTGAGCAATGAAGGGGTAAAAATCGAAAGTCATGTTTTCGTTAATTATAAGGTTTCGCAGCCTCAAGGTGTAGGAGTTCGGGGGAGGTTGGAAGAAGTTAGGAATAGGATGGAACTCGGGCTACATCGCCGTCTGCCAGTTGGGATGCAGTGCGAGAGAAGATGTCTATGCGGGTGTTCAGTTGATTAGTTGCTAAAAGCCGCGTTGGGAAAGAGTTGAAAACTATATTGCCGATGTACTGCGAAAGGCGGTAGGGTACTGGGTCAATTCATCGTACCAATGTTCCTTATTTTCATGTGTTCTATACGAAAATCCAATGATTTAAAAAGTTTCTATTTTAGATAAAACCTCACGCAATCTTAGATCTTTCATACTATTTGCAAGATACAATATAAAGAAATGGTGCAGTTTGACAAGTTGGCGACTTACCATCGAGTTTAGCAGTTCTTTTTTTTTTTCAACTAAATAACTTTGTTGAATGAAAAGAACAACCCACCAACGAGATCAAAGTAGGCCGGTGGGTTGTGTAAAATGCATTCCCTTCATGCCCTACATTGCTGAGGCTCGCGCAAACAAAATAAGCAGAAAAAAAAGACTATTGCATTACTATTTTCAATAGCTGCTCTCCAAGCGAAACACTATCGATGAAGATTATGCCGATCACGTAGCCATTGTTTTGATCCGCAGCGCAGATGGAAAGAGCGTCTCGCCTCTTCTGATGGTTGCTGCGGTCAGGAACGAATGCCGCTTATTAAAATCCCCGATCCCGCGAATCCACCGGCCGCGTCCGCGGTCCAATTGCTCGCTTCCTCTATTCCGGTGCAGCCGATGCGATGCGATGAGGCGACGGTAATGAGATCAGGTTAGCGCGGACAGAGGTAGTGCGGGAAATAGAGAAGTAGAAAAAAAAACTCCCCTGCATGTTTGAAACAATTAGTGAAAGTTTAATAAGCTAAGCGAACGGCTTGAAAGGTTGGAAAAGGCAACATCATGACGCTTTGAGGAAAGTTTCCTGGTGTTTTTTTTCTCTCGAATTTCAATGAAATATCTAAGTAGGTCTCGATGCTTGCGCACGTACCCAGAAAAATCGTTGAAATCGACAAAATTTCCGGGAAACTCTTTTTTGGTTTTGGAGAAATTATGTGACAGGTTATGTATAAAAAATACCCGGATAAAAATTCACAGTACCTTGTATGGTATGATCCATTGGAATACAATTGGTTCTATGGTAAATAATGCAATCTATTGTACTTTTATTGTAGATTTTTCACGGTTGTAAAAATCCTTTATTGTACTTACTTTAAAAGTACAATACATTTAAATGTGACCGATACATTCTATAATATTTTAGTTGTTGGCTTATGTTTTATATTGCTCATCCAAGAATTAAACAAACTATAAAGGTATTCCATCTCGGTGATCAGATAATCCGTTTTAAAGTAAATAAAAATATAATTTAAGAATATTTCATTGATTCATTATGTTGATGAAATAACAATTGAAAACAATAGAATAACAATAACTTTCATTATTACATGAAAAAACGTTCTACCGATTTTCAAATATATATTTTAATTGCTGGTTTTGAAATATTAATGTTCTGATCAATTTAAATTCAAAAAATTTAAATGAACAAAATCTTTCACTTACAATTTTACTTGGAGAATAACTGGATTTAGATGAGCGTGTACAAGTTTGTTTGTGTATAGTCTCAGTTGATTAGTAGAAAGACGAAGTAAACGAAGTGTTCCTTTTATTATCTGATTATGCGAGCAAGCGACGGCTGATCATTGGCCGCTGTACCGTGGTGAGCATCTATAGTGTTATCATCATGATACCAGATCATTTTGTTGTGAGAGAAATCTTTCAATACGTCAAGAAAAAAACTTATAAATTAAACCCTCACAAGCAACAACCTATTCGAAGATAGCAATACACTTCATAATGCCATCTAATGAATGATCCCATACCAGAAAGCTAATAACATTCATAAGTTAATGAAAAGTATAAGTTTTGGAATGTATGTACATACCTATACATTGTACTATAAGTTTTTTCTTATACATATCATTAAGTATTAGAAATCTTAATAACATAAATTTGTTTTACGTGAAAGACCATTAGGAAGGGATCCCTTGATTTACACCGCCGAAGAAGTTCGCAAATTTTTTGGCAACATGTATCCTTGTTCCGTTTCAGAAATTGAGGTAATGATAAAACACTGCTGCTTGCCATCATCACTGATGATTCAATAAATATCATTCTGCGACTATCATCGAGCTATATCACCAACGGGATACAATAAAAAATTGAACAGGTAACTTTTCTTTTCTTTTCGGTTTATACTTTTTGTAAGAATTCTGACATGATTGTACAACTTACGTCTTCCACAGGAAAAAAAATGCGAGTAGCATCAGTTACAGCGTCTTCAGTGAGTAAAGCCGGTTGTATCATCGGCGACCGAAATCTACGTTCATGCATCCCGGTCTGAATCTCGGTCTGAATAGCATTAACGGACTCAAAAATACCACTAATAATTTAAATTTAAATTATATGGAATCTAATTTATTTTAAATTGAATTGTATTTTTATTGTAATATTGAAGTCGAGATTGAAGTGAAATGTATTTAAAATCCCGTTGTATTTCTACTGTAAAACAATAAAAAAATGTGAGAAAAACATTTGAAGCACATTATTTTCTATTGTTTTGGCCTTCGAAATCATCCCATTGAAGAACCGTTAAATCAATTGTTTTGCTCTGAATTTTGTATGAAAAATGTTCGATTTTTTTATTGTAAAGATACATAACAACCCCCCTTTTTTATTGTAAAAATCCCATTTACCATTCATTTTATCGTGGAAAACCATTGTCTCTGATGTGATTTAGTTGTTAAAATTCCATTACATTCAATGGTAATTACTATGTTTTAATTGGTGATGTAACAGTAAAATTTATGATATTTTAATCATATTTTTTATCCGGGTAGTGCCATTTGAAATGTATTCTAAAGTTTTGAGATCTTGAGTTAGTCTTGCGTGCAAAACAAATCTAATAATTCTGTAAAAAATCTTGCCATATACAGATTCTGCAAGGTTCTAATACAAAAAATGCAAGCAATACAATAAAATGTTCAAAACAAGAATAAGCAAAAATGGAATTCTGCCTTGACTATCTCGGTGGTCTAATGGCTATCGCTTCTGCCATATAAGTCGGAGGTCGCGGGTTCAATCCCAGGCTCATCCATTTCCTACTTTGAATCTCAATATAAATTCTTTCTGTGTTTCACGTTTTACCACCTACAATTCCTCCTAGGGCGGGGGCAGCAGGGACTATGTCCAAGGGCTTGAAGATCCCTCCCCCTCCCCAGGACATCTGCGAGTTGTGGCGCCTGCCTAGGATGTGGTGGGGTTTGACAGTGGGCCCTGTTAAACCTCTATAAAAAGCTGCATATATCCGCAAGTAGGCTCCGCCAAAGCGACCGTGTGCCGCTCAAAGCGCACAAGCCCAAGTCTTGGTGTTAGGTGGGACGCTAAACAGCCCTGACACGACGGCCCTCCGGCGAGATAGGAGGTTTGCGCAGGCCCAATAAGCCGCCTGGAAAACCAATAATTACGAACAATATAAGAGATAATGCGACTCGATATAATCGGCAAAGACCTAGGCGACGAATAAAGGATCACGATTGGAAGCTTGGAACATGGAACTGCAAGTCGCTAGGTTTCGCAGTTTGCGACAGGATGATCTACAATGAATTACATCCCCGCAACTTCGACGTCGTGGCGCTGCAGGAGATTTGCTGGACAGGACAGAAAGTGTGGAAAAGCGGGCATCGGGCGGCTACCTTCTACCAAAGCTGTGGCACCACCAACGAGCTGGGATCAGGCTTCATAGTGCTGGGAAAGATGCGCCAACGCGTGATTGGGTGGCAGCCAATCAACGCAAGGATGTGCAAGCTGAGGATTAAAGGCCGTTTCTTCAACTATAGCATCATCAACGTGCACTACCCACACGAAGAGAGACCCGAAGACGAGAAAGAAGCGTTCTACGCACAGCTGGAGCAGACATACGATGGATGCCCACTGTGGGACGTCAAAATCGTCATCGGTGACATGAACGCGCAGGTAGGAAGGGAGGAAATGTATAGACCGGTCATCGGACCGGATAGTCTGCACACCGTATCGAATGACAACGGCCAACGATGCATAAACTTCGCAGCCTCCCGCGGAATGGTAGTCCGAAGCACCTTCTTTCCCCGCAAAAATATCCACAAGGCCACATGGAGATCACCTACCCAAGAAACGGAAAACCAAATCGACCACGTTCTAATCGACGGTAAATTCTTCTCCGACATCACGAACGTCCGCACTTACCGCAGTGCGAATATTGAATCCGACCACTACCTCGTTGCAGTATGCCTGCGCTCAAAACTCTCGACGGTGTACAACACGCGTCGAAGTCGGACGCCGCGGCTTAATATTGGGCGGCTACAAGACGGTAGACTAGCCCAAGAATACGCGCAGTAGCTGGAAGTGGCACTCCCAACGGAAGAGCAGCTAGGCGCAGCGTCTCTTGAAGATGGCTGGAGAGATATTCGATCCGCCATTGGTAGCACCGCAACCGCTGCACTTGGCACGGTGCCCCCGGATCATAGAAACGACTGGTATGACGGCGAATGTGAGCAGTTAGTGGAAGAGAAAAATACAGCATGGGCGAGATTGCTGCAACACCACACGAGGGCGAACGTGGCATGATATAAACAGGCGCAAAACAGACAAAACTCGATTTTCCGGAGGAAAAAGCGTCAGCAGGAAGATCGAGTCCGTGAAGAGACGGAGCAATTGTACCGCACTAATAACACACGAAAGTTCTATGAGAAGTTGAACCGTTCACGTAAGGGCCACGTGCCACAGCCTGATATGTGTAAGGACATAAACGGGAACCTTCTCACGAACGAGCGTGAGGTGATCCAAAGGTGGCGGCAGCACTACGAAGAGCACCTGAATGGCGATGTGGCAGACGAAGATGGCGGTATGGTGATGGACCTGGGGGAACGCGCGCAGGACATAATTCTACCGGCCCCGGATCTCCAGGAAATCCAGGAGGAGATTGGCCGGCTGAAAAACAACAAAGCCCCTGGGGTTGACCAACTACCAGGAGAGCTATTTAAACACGGTGGTGAGGCACTGGCTAGAGCGCTGCACTGGGTCATTACCAAGATTTGGTTTTGCCGCTGGAGTGGATGGAAGGTGTCGTGTGTCTCATCTACAAAAAGGGCGATAAGCTGGATTGTAGCAACTACCGCGCAATCACATTGCTGAACGCCGCCTACAAGGTACTCTCCCAAATTTTCTGCCGTCGACTAGCACCAATTGCAAGGGAGTTCGTGGGGCAGTACCAGGCGGGTTTTATGGGCGAACGCTCCACCACGGACCAGGTGTTCGCCATTCGCCAAGTACTGCAGAAGTGCCGCGAATACAACGTGCCCACACATCATCTATTCATCGACTTCAAAACCGCATATGATACAATCGATCGGGACCAGCTATGGCTGCTAATGCACGAACACGGATTTCCGGATAAACTGACACGATTGTCTAAGACGAATTAAGTACTGTCCATTTAATTCCACCAGTTAATTGACAGTACTTAATTCGTCTTAGACGGTTGAATACATTCCACTAAAAGAGCTTAATATATTTTTCTGACACGGTTGATCAAAGCGACGATGGATCGGGTGATGTGCGTAGTTCGAGTTTCAGGGGCATTCTCGAGTCCCTTCGAAACGCGCAGAGGGTTACGGCAAGGTGATGGTCTTTCGTGTTTGCTATTCAACATCGCTTTGGAAGGGGTAATACGAAGAGCAGAGATTAACACGAGTGGTACAATTTTCAATAAGTCCGTCCAACTATTTGGCTTCGCCGACGACATAGATATTATGGCACGTAACTTTGAGAAGATGGAGGAAGCCTACATCAGACTGAAGAGGGAAGCCAAGCGGATCGGACTAGTCATCAACACGTGGAAGACGAAGTACATGATAGGAAGAGGTTCAAGAGAAGACAATGTGAGCCACCCACCGCGAGTTTGCATCGGTGGTGACGAAATCGAGGTGGTAGAAGAATTTGTGTATTTGGGCTCACTGGTGACTGCCGAAAATGATACCAGCAGAGAAATTCGGAGACGTATAGTGGCTTGAAATCGTACTTACTTTGGAATCCGCAAGACGCTCCGATCGAATAGAGTTCGCCGCCGTACCAAACTGACAATCTACAAAACGCTCATTAGACCGGTAGTCCTCTACGGACACGAGACCTGGACAATGCTCGTGGAGGACCAACGCGCACTCGAAGTTTTCGAAAGGAAAGTGCTGCGTACCATCTATGGTGGGGTGCAGATGGCAGACGGTACGTGGAGGAGGCGAATGAACCACGAGTTGCATCTGTTGTTAGGAGAACCATCCATCGTTCACACCGCGAAAATCGGACGACTGCGGTAGGCCGGGCACGTAGTCAGAATGTCGGACAATCGGTGAAAATGGTTCTCGACAACGCGGGCAAGGTGGATCGATCAGGTGGAAGATGACTTGCGGACCCTCCGTAGACTGCGTGGTTGGCGACGTGTAGCCATGGACCGAGCCGAATGCAGAAGACTCTTATATACCGCACAGGCCACTTCGGCCTTAGTCTGAATAAATAATAATAATTCTAAAGGAACTTCCGGAGAACTTCTTGAAGGAACCTCGGAAGGAGTTCTTGAAGGAACTTAAGAAGCAGTTCTTGAAGGAACTTTATTTGGAATTCCTGAAAGAACTTCCGCAGGAATTCCTGAAAGAACTTCCTGAGGAATTAAGGAAGGAACTTCAAGATGAATTCCGGAAGAAACTTCCGGAGGAATTCCTGAAGGAAATTCCGAAGGAATTGCTGAAGGAAATTCCGAAGGAATTGCTGAAGAAATTTCCGGAGGAATTCCTGGAGGAATTTTTGGAAGAATTGCTGAACGAACTTCCGGAGGAACTGCTGCAGGAACTTTCGAGTTAATTTCTGAAGGGACCTTCGGAGGTATTCCCCTGAAGGAACTTTCGCAAGACTTCCTGAAGACTTCCTGAATTTCGGAGGCCCTGCTAAAGGGACTTCAGGAAGAATCGTTGAAGCAACTTCCGGTGGTATTCATGAAGGAACTGCCGGAGGTATTCCTGAAGGAACTTTCGAAAGAAATTCTGTAGAAACTTCCGGAGCAATTCTTGGAGGAAATTCTGGAGGAATTGCTGAAGGAACTTCCGGAAGCATTTCTGAAGGAACTTCTGGAGTTATTCTTGAAAGAACTTTAGAAGGAATTCCTGAAGGAACTTCCGGAAGGATTTCTGAAGTATTTTTCCGGAGGAATTTTTGAAGGAACTTCTGGAAGAAGCGCTGAGGAACTTCCGGAGGAATTTCTAAAGAAACTTTCGGAGGAATCGCTTATGGAATCTCAGGGGCAACTGCTGAAGGAACTTCCAGAGGAATTTTTTAAGTAACTTCCAGAGGAATTCTTGAAGAACTTCCGGAGGTAGTCCTGAAGGAACTTCTGGAGGAATTGCTGAAGGAACTTCCGAAAGAACTCATGAATGACCTTCCGGAGGAATTACTGAAGGAACTTCAGAAGGAATTCCTAAAGAAACTTTAGATGGAATTCCTGAAGGAACTTCCGAAGGAAATGATGCAGAAAATTTTTGCACCGAATCCTCCGATCACCGATGGTGGACGCCGTCACGCCGCTACCGCTAACTCAAAATTATTCATCACGCCGCCACCGATTAAATTGCAATCGGCACACAGGTCTACCCCGAAACCAGTTCCGGTGCCCCAAACCTGACCAACAAGCTTAAAAATCATTAAAGGTCTTTAGGTCGAAGGCCATTAGACCGAATGGTCGTTAGGCCGAATGAGAACTGGGGAGTGAGAAGTGAGCAGTGCGAAGTGAGGAAGAAGTAGAACGGAAGAAGAAAATACGAGAAAGGCAAAAAGGAAAAAGGAGGAAGAAATAAGAAGGAAGACAGGAGAAGAAAGAAGGAAGACGGAAGAAGGAAGAAGGATTAAAGAAGAAAAAAGAAAGAAGAAAGAAGAAGAAAGAAGCAAGATGGAAAGCAGAAGAAAGAAAACGGAAGAAAGAAGAAACAATAAGGAAGTTGGAAAAATAAAGAAGGCAGAAGGAAGAGGGAAGAAGAAAGAAGGAAGACAGAACAAGAAAGAAGGAAGGAGGAAGAAGGAAAAAGGAAGAAGGAAGAAGGAAAAAAAGAAGGGAGAAGGAAAAAGAAAGAAGGAAGAAAGAAGAAGAAGAAAGAAGGATGAGGGAAAGAGGAAGAAGGAAGAATAAAGAAAACAGTTAGAAGAAGGAAGATGTAAGAAGGTAAAATGAAGAAGGAAGAAGGAAAAGAAAGAAAGCAGAAGGAAGAAGAAAGAAGGATGACGGGAGAAAAAAAGAAGAGGGAAGAAGAAAGAATGAAGAAAGAAGAAGGAAAAAGGAAGAAGGAAGAAGGAAAAAAAAGAAGGAAGAAGGAAGAAGGAAAAAGGAATAAGAAAGAAAGAAGGATGAGAGAAGGAGGAAGTAGGAAAAAGGAAGAAGGAGGATGTAAGAAGGGAGAAGGAAGAAGGGGTAGGGTGAAAAAAGAACTTCTCATTTTTCACTTTTTGCTAATTCGGCCTAATGACCTTCGGCCAAATGATTTTCGGCCTAACGGCCTTCGGCCTAATGGCCTGACACTCTTGAAAAGGCGCGCGGTGATATTGTCACTAGATAGAAATTCACTTTTTCACGGTCACTAAACAAACTTTATTTCGCGATTAAACACTTTTTATTTTGCGGGACAAAGTTCAATTGCTGTTTATTATAACAAACGAAGCTACCGAACGCGGTGGTTTATTGGTATCAACTGAACTTCCCTCGTCTGCTCTGCTGTTTCTATACCATAGAGACGGTTCGAGAGATCGAGGGGCGATCGGCACTATCTCTTACCTATCTACATCAGGGTGGCTCAAATTAGTATGGGAAAAACGTTTTTTCAATTGTTTTGATGGGCTTCAATTTGATGCACTGATGCTCCGGACAAAATTTCAGCCAAATCGGTCAATGTTTGGGCGGTGCTAAACTCGTCGGAAGTTTATATGCAAAAATGTAGCTAGACAGTGATTTGCAGTTGGACGGCACAGTTTACGATGAAGAACTATGATAGTCATTCAGATCTTCAAGAATACAATACAGAATGTTATGCTGAAAAAAGTGAAAAGATTAGTGTTTACCTAGCGAAGTTATAAGCATTTCTCTGACGTGGGGTTTGAGCAATTTTCGTTTCTTTTACCTCTGAAAAGAAATTAATTCACTCATACAACATTCCTGTAAAATGCTAATACAGGGGTTAGGCAAAATGATTGAGATAGGCAAAATTTGGCCCAAATTCAAATCCTTATAACTTTTTGAAAAATTGATGAAATTGGACAATACCGGAAGCATTCGACGGCAAATTTAGTCAAGATTTAGGAACATGTGCGGTCACGAATACTGGCCACCGGACACCGGAGATGTTCCGGATTTTCGGAGGCCATGTCAAAAACACATTTTTTTTGCCGCTCGTATTTTTGTGTGGTTTGAAGTTACATCGATAAACATTATTTTCCTAGAAACTAGATCTTATTGAAAATTGAATGCGGGCTGTTGCGCTAAGATCCGTTGAAAAATATCCGAGATATGGCCATTTCAGTGAACCTGGTTCCGGATACTATGGTCAATTATGTTGGAAGGATACAATCACGTATATACTATCCGGTACCATATCAATATTGGTATCAAACTTCAAGATTTTTCATGGAGATGCTTCAGGAAGCATATGCAGGACGATCAGTTGCCCTGACCACTCTGTGGTAGGTTCCAGGTGCCCCGGGGGAAGTGGCCAATTTGAAAAACGTTCAGAACCCTATCAATATGGGTATCAAACTTCAAGATTTTTCATGGAGATGCTTTAGGAAGCATATTCAGGATGGTCAGTTGCTCTGACCACTCTGTAGTAGGTTCCAGGTGCCCCGGGGGAAGTGGCCAATTTGAAAAACGTTCAGAACCCTATCAATATGGGTGTCAAACTTCAAGATTTTTCATGGAGATGCTTCAGGAAGCATATTCAGGACGATCAGTTGCCCTGACCACTCTGTGGTAGGTTCCAGGTGCCCCGGGGGAAGTGGCCAATTTGAAAAACGTTCAGAACCCTATCAATATGGGTATCAAACTTCAAGATTTTTCATGGAGATGCTTCAGGAAGCATATTCAGGACGATCAGTTGCCCTGACCACTCTGTAGTAGGTTCCAGGTGCCCCGGGGGAAGTGGCCAATTTGAAAAACGTTCAGAACCCTATCAATATGGGTATCAAACTTCAAGATTTTTCATGGAGATGCTTTAGGAAGCATATTCAGGATGGTCAGTTGCTCTGACCACTCTGTAGTAGGTTCCAGGTGCCCCGGGGGAAGTGGCCAATTTGAAAAACGTTCAGAACCCTATCAATATGGGTATCAAACTTCAAGATTTTTCATGGAGATGCTTCAGGAAGCATATTCAGGACGATCAGTTGCCCTGACCACTCTGTGGTAGGTTCCAGGTGCCCCGGCGGAAGTGGCCAATTTGAAAAACGTTCAGCACCCTATCAATATGGGTATCAAACTTCAAGATTTTTCATGGAGATGCTTCAGGAAGCATATTCAGGACGATCATTTGCCCTGACCACTCTGTAGTAGGTTCCAGGTGCCCCGGGGGAAGTGGCCAATTTGAAAAACGTTCAGAACCCTATCAATATGGGTATCAAACTTCAAGATTTTTCATGGAGATGCTTCAGGAAGCATATTCAGGATGATTAGTTGCCCTGACCACTCTGTAGTAGGTTCCAGGTGCCCCGGGGGAAGTGACCAATTTGAAAAACGTTCAGAACCCTATCAATATGGGTATCAAACTTCAAGATTTTTCGAGGTGATACTTCTTAATGCATTTTAGAACCAGCAGCTGTCATGACCACTAGTAGTAGGTTCCAGGTGTCTTGGGGAAGTGGCCAATTTGCAAAATGTTCGAAACCATATCAAATACTCAATACTCATTATCAAAGTTCAAGGTTTTGCATGGAGATGCTTTTGGACTCTCCTGTCGAATACGAGTTCGCCGCCGCACGAAGTTGACCATCTACAAAACGCTCATTAGACTGGTCGGCCTTTATGGCCACGAAAGTTGGATGTTGCTGGCGAAGGACCAACGCGCCCTTGGAGTTTCCGAATGGAAGGTGTTTCGGACTGTTTATGGTGGGGTGCAGATGGAAGCCAATGGAGGTGGTGGTGGAGGCCAATGAACCACGAGTTGTAACTGTTAGGAGAACTACCACATGGTACAATTTGGCGGTTACGGTGGGCCGGGCATGTAGCCAGAATGTCAGACGACAACCCGATTGAGATGGTGCTCGATAATGATCCGACCGGTACAAGAAGAAGAGGCGCGATGCGGTCACGGTGGATCGACCAAGTGTAAGATGGCCTGCCATCAATGGCAGCAGGTCGCAAGCATGACTTAGCAATTGTGTGGGTGCTATATCTTGACATGGCCATGGTCCTATTATGGCACTTAAGGGCAAAGTGAAGCCTGCCGATTATCAAATTGTTTTGAAAGACAAGGTATTTGTTGATATGATGACAAATCCTGAATATGACGTCTGTTTTTCATTTTTGCGAAAGATCCGCAGGTCGCGTTCCACTTGGTCGATCCACCGTGACCGCTGCACGCCTCTTCTTCTTGTACCGGTTGGATTATTATCGAAGCATCATCTCAATCGGGTTATCGTCTGACATTCTGGCTTCTTGCCCGGCCCATCGTAACCGCCAAAATTGTACCGTGTGGGTAGTTCTCCTAACAGGTACAACTCGTGGTTCATTGACCTCCATCACCACCTCCATTGTATTCCATCTGCACCCCACCATAAATAGTCCGCAACACCTTCCATTCGGAAACTCCAAGGGCGCGTTGGTCCTTCGCCAGCAACATCCAACTTTCGTGGCCATAGAGGCAGACCAGCCTAATGAGTGTTTTGTAGATGGTCAACTTCGTGCTGCGGCGAACTCTATTCGACAGGAGAGTCCAAAAGCATCTCCATGAAAAATCTTGAACTTTGATGCTCATTTTGATATGGTTTCGAACATTTTGCAAATTGGCCACTTCCCCAGGACACCTGGAACCTACTACAGAGTGGTCATGACAGCTGCTGGTTCTAAAATGCATTTAAAAGTAGCACCTCGAAAAATCTTGAGGTTTGATACCCATATTGATAGGGTTCTGAACGTTTTTCAAATTGGCCACTTCCCCCGGGGCATCTGGAACCTACTACAGAGTGGTCAGAGCAACTGATCGTCCTGAATATGCTTCCTAAAGCACCTCCATGAAAAATCTTGAAGTTTGATACCCATATTGATAGGGTTCTGAACGTTTTTCAAATTGGCCACTTCCCCCGGGGCACCTGGAACCTACCATAGAGTGGTCAGGGCAACTGATCGTCCTGAATATGCTTCCTGAAGCATCTCCATGAAAAATCTTGAAGTTTGATACCCATATTGATAGGGCTCTGAACGTTTTTCAAATTGGCCACCTCCGCCGGCGCACCTCGACCCTACTACAGAGTGGTCAGGGCAGCCGATCGTCCTGAATATGCCTCCTGAAGCATCTCCAAGAAACATCTTGAAGTTTGATACCCACATCGATAGGGTTCTGAACGTTTTCAAATTGGCCACTTCCCCAGGGCACCTGGAACCTACCACAGAGTGGTCAGGGCAACTGATCGTCCTGAATATGCTTCTTTAAGCATCTCCATGAAAAATCTTGAAGTTTGATACCCATATTGATATGGTACCGGATAATATATACGTGATTGGAAGGATATACATAATTGACCATAGTATCCGGAACCAGGTTCACTGAAATGGCCATATCTCGGATATTTTTCAACGGATCTTAGCGCAACAGCCCGCATTCAATTTTCAATAAGATCTAGTTTCTAGGAAAATAGTGTTTATCGATGTAACTTCAAACCACACAAGAATACGAGCGGCAGAAAAAATGTGTTTTTGACATGGCCTCCGAAAATCCGGAACATCTCCGGTGTCCGGTGGCCAGTATTCGTGACCGCACATGTTCCTAAATCTTGACTAAATTTGCCGTCGAATGCTTCCGGTTTTGTCCAATTTCATCAATTTTTCAAAAAGTTATAAGGATTTGAATTTGGGCCAAATTTTGCCTATCTCAATCATTTTGCCTAACCCCTGTATCTCTGCCTAACAAACTCTAATCTTGTCGCGGTTTTCAGCATAACATTCTGTATTTAATTCGACAAGAACTGAATGAGTATCAAGGTTTTTGATCGTAAATTGTACTGTCCAACTGCAAATCACTGTTTTTGATGTTTCTACATATACTGTCCACCCTAATCTACATATACTGTCTCGCATGACGACTAACGAAAGGTGTACATTGTGCGAATATCTGATGTGTTTAATACGAGATAGCATGTAGTTTAAAACTCTAAATTCGACTTAGGCCCGAACAAATCATGAAGTTTGATATGTACTATGCTATGTTGTTTCAAAAACCGGATTCAAGTCTTCCACAGGGTCTCCGGAATTGGTTTCATTTCTCCCGATATATTTGTATCAACTGAATCAAATGGATCAAAATTGATTGTAGAAATCTAAAATTAGTTTCAATATAACTAAATGGCGATGATTGATATGCCTCATGATACATTTCGAAGTATTTTGATATATGTCCCCAGTTAGAGCCCCGGAGCTGGCTCCAGTGTGGCCATCATGCTTCCAAATTCGTTCAGAAGCATCACAAAATAGTTTTCATCATGATACGGGTATGAAAAGACGATATTGGTGCGAATAACAAATACAAAAGTCAAAAATGTCTTAAATGGCCACCCGACAGACTCCACTGGAATTTCTTATAAATCCGGAACCGTTGAACCGACATGTCCAATCGATCGATCCTCTGAAACTGATAATTTTTGGTTTATGTCAGAATATTTCAAACAAATCGATCAAAAAATTGAATTAATTAGAACAAAAACATCACCAAAATTTTAATGCACAAAAGAGGTTGGGGTTGCAAAGGTTAAAGATGTTCTAATTAAAAATCGATAGCGATCATTACCATTTAACTTTGTCTCACTGAGAAAGTGTCGATTCCAGCTCTTAAAGTAATATCTAGTAACTTACTACATACAATAAACTAAATTGTCCGTACGCTATGAAAGCTGAAGAGACGAAAAACTAATCCATTAAGCGATTCTTGAGTGGTGTTGCGGTCTATTAAATTTGATGTCTTTCTTTGTGTGCCCGAAAGTGAAACTTTGAGTGGCCTACCTTGTACCAAATATGTCGGTTCGGCAACACAAATATTATGCCTATAGATGAACAAAGTATGATTATAGTTGAAGGTATAAAGTAGCAGATTAATTCGGGCTTAAATCACTTCAAGTGTGACCGTTCTGTACAATGCAACCATGAAGAATTGCTACGATTTGCGGAATTGCGTTACTTGTGCAGAAAGATTGTCGTTAGATCATGCCCCTCATCCATTGCAATTCATCATCAACGCAATTTCATCTTCCATTTCAATAATAAATGTGTCGGAATTTTTGTTTCAACAACACCATTTTAATTTTCTGAAATTTTGTATGTATCTTCAACCCACGATCGTTTTTTTATTTGTAGTTAGGCTGATATGAATATTGAAATGGTGGTGATAAGTTAATATTTAAAAATCACCCTAATAAACCTTAAAAAACAAATAATTAATTAAATAAGACCCCTCTCCCCTATCTATTGGATGTTTTGCTTAAAAATATTATTTTCTTAAAAATAATAAAAATTCTTTAACAAAACCAAGTCTTTTTTATTTTGAAATTTATTTTCATCTAACCCTCCCCCACTTTACCTTTCGGAGACCAGTCGATCATAATTTTTAAAAGATATCTGAAACGGCCATATTCACAACAATTTATTATTTTAATAAATTGTTCACTTCATGGATGCAAGACCACACAATCGTGCCTTTATTTTGTTAACGCTTCTTCCTGACCCAAGCGTTACTGCCGAGTAGGTCCAAAACCGACGGAATTGTTTCATCTCACATATATGTGTGGGAACGAATTTACAGAATTCCGGCGGCAAAAATTAGACAAATAGTCCAGAATCGTAAAATCTCTCCGCCACTTGCCTTAACTATCGTCCTCGTCATCTCAACGATCATCATTAGGCTCCCTTCGTTTAAGAGTTTAACGGCCAAAATTTCAACGAAGCTCCCTGTAATAAAACATGCAAACCGGCAGCAAACGCCGCGAGATCGCCTCAAGTAGTCGGTCGGTATATCAGGAAGCAATAAACCCCCGGGCAAGTGTTTATGGTTGTAATTTTTGGGGCGCTAAACTGATGAAATCATTGACAACTGTGCAGCGCCGCCGCCGCGCCGCGAGGTGCCCCGAGGTTCCAGAAGATGTTTAGCAAATTAACGAAAGTAATTCAGTTTTTGGGGGTCCTCGAAATAGCACTCAAAAGGGGAAAATTAAATTCGTCACAAATTGGTTGCTTCCCTCCTTTCGGTTTATATGGTTCTGCATTGCTTCATCCAATTTAGAGGCGAAGGCTATTTTTAAACTACTGCAGCACGGAAATTGCGCAATTTTGCGCTCCAATCAGATTCTATTTACTGCCTGACTTGAGACGCATTTCAGAAGGGTGGTCTCGCTTTGGTGGTTTGAAGGTTGTTGTATCGCATAGTGAAGGCAGAGTAACTTACTGAAAAGTGAACAGATTTTTTTCTGGGTCATTAATTATGTAATATCTGTGTGTCGAATGTGTCATAAGCTTCTGTAGACGAATGTTATTCGCGAGAATTTACAAATTTCTTGAAGGAACTTGACAAAAATTCTTTCTATTTGGATTAATTCATTCCAGTTATTGAGAAGAAATCATTTTAGCAATTCAGACGCATTTCCGGGTTTTGATAAACTCCTTCCTAAAACTTTAGATGCATTGCTTCCATAAAATCAGATGAATTCGAAAGCAATCTGTCCATGAGTTCGGAAAAATTTCTTCAAACAATTCGGTCATACAACTTGCAAGATGTTTTCCACCCAGGAAACTGAATGAATTCCGAATTCCTTTCAGGATGAATTCCTTCTAGGAATTCGGATGAATTCCTTCTAGGAATTCGGATGAATTCCTTCTAGGAATTCGGATGAATTCCTTCTAGGAATTCGGATGAATTCCTTCTAGGAATTCGGATGAATTCCTTCTAGGAATTCGGATGAATTCCTTCCAGGAATTCGGATGAATTCCTTCCAGGAATTCGGATGAATTCCTTCCAGGAATTCGGATGAATTCCTTCCAGGAATTCGAATGAATTCCTTCCAGGAATTCGAATGAATTCCTTCCAGGAATTCGAATGAATTCCTTCCAGGAATTCGGATGAATTCCTTCCAGGAATTCGGATGAATTCCTTCCAGGAATTCGGATGAATTCCTTCCAGGAATTCGGATGAATTCCTTCCAGGAATTCGAATGAATTCCTTCCAGGAATTCGGATGAATTCCTTCCAGGAATTCGGATGAATTCCTTCCAGGAATTCGGATGAATTCCTTCCAGGAATTCGGATGAATTCCTTCCAGGAATTCGGATGAATTCCTTCCAGGAATTCGGATGAATTCCTTCCAGGAATTCGGATGAATTCCTTCCAGGATTTTTAATGAATTTCTTTCAGGATTTTTAATGAATTTCTTTCAGGATTTTGGATGAATTCCTTCCAGGAATTCGGATGAATTCCTTCCAGGAATTCGGATGAATTCCTTCCAGGAATTCGGATGAATTCCTTCCAGGAATTCGGATGAATTCCTTCCAGGAATTCGGATGAATTCCTTCCAGGAATTCGGATGAATTCCTTCCAGGAATTCGGATGAATTCCTTCCAGGAATTCGGATGAATTCCTTCCAGGAATTCGGATGAATTCCTTCCAGGAATTCGGATGAATTCCTTCCAGGAATTCGGATGAATTCCTTCCAGGAATTCGGATGAATTCCTTCCAGGAATTCGGATGAATTCCTTCCAGGAATTCGGATGAATTCCTTCCAGGAATTCGGATGAATTCCTTCCAGGAATTCGGATGAATTCCTTCCAGGAATTCGGATGAATTCCTTCCAGGAATTCGGATGAATTCCTTCCAGGAATTCGGATGAATTTCTTTCAGGAATTCGGATGAATTCCTTCCAGGAATTCGGATGAATTCCTTCCAGGAATTCGGATGAATTCTTTCCACGAATTTGGATGAATTCCTTCCAGGAATTTGGATAAATTCCTTCCAGGAATTCGAATGAATTCCTTCCAGGAATTCGAATGTATTCCTTCCAGGAATTCGAATGAATTCCTGCCAGGAATTCGAATAAATTCCTTCCAGGAATTCGAATGAATTCCTTCCAGGAATTCGAATGAATTCCTTCCAGGAATTCGAATGAATTCCTTCCAGGAATTCGAATGAATTCCTTCCAGGAATTCGAATGAATTCCTTCCAGGAATTCGAATGAATTCCTTCCAGGAATTCGAATGAATTCCTTCCAGGAATTCGAATGAATTCCTTCCAGGAATTCGAATGAATTCCTTCCAAGAAATTCGAATGAATTCCGTCCACGAATTCGAATGAATTCTTTCCAGAAATTCGAATGAATTCCTTCCACGAATTCGAATGAATTCCTTCCAAGAAATTCGAATGAATTCCTTCCAGAAATTCGAATGAATTCCTTCCAGGAATTCGGATGAATTCCTTCCAGAAATTCGGATGAATTCCTTCCAGGAACTCGGATGAATTCCTTCATGGAATTCGGATGAATTCCTTCCAGGAACTCGGATGAATTCCTTCCAGCAATTCGGATGAATTCTTTCCAGAAATTCGAATAAATTCCTTCCACGAATTCGAATGAATTCCTTCCCAGAATTCGGATGAATTCCTTCCAGGAATTCGGATGAATTCCTTCCAGGAATTCGGATGAATTCCTTCCAGGAATTCGGATGAATTCCTTCCAGGAATTCGGATGAATTCCTTCCAGGAATTCGGATGAATTCCTTCCAGAAATTCGGATGAATTCCTTCCAGGAATTCGGATGAATTCCTTCCAGGAATTCGGATGAATTCCTTCCAGGAATTCGGATGAATTCCTTCCAGGAATTCGGATGAATTCCTTCCAGGAATTCGGATGAATTCCTTCCAGGAATTCGGATGAATTCCTTCCAGGAATTCGGATGAATTCCTTCCAGGAATGCGGATGAATCCCTTCCAGGAATTCGAATGAATTCCTTCCAGGAATTCGAATGAATTCCTTCCAGGAATTCGAATGAATTCCTTCCCGTAATTCGAATGAATTCCTTCCGAAATTCGAATGAATTCCTTCCAAGAATTCGAATGAATTCCTTCCAGGAATTCGAATGAATTCCTTCCAGGAATTCGAATGAATTCCTTCCAGGAATTCGAATGAATTCCTTGCAGGTAGTAGAATTTTGTTTTATTTTATCTGTATTTTTGGAAGCAACTCATTTTAATTTTTGAATAATATCAGTCATGTGAACATGATATTCGTTTTCTTCCAAAAATAGTTGTGTCAAACAATTTTCAAAACGCTTTCAAATGAAACATTATAAAAAATGGTCCTATTTCCCGTTCAACCTAGTGGAATAATTTTTCATTACATGTTGATTGACACATGCCGCCCGAAGCCCTTATTCCGTATCTACGGAATCCTCAAACACACACCCCATCGTCAACATTGTCGTCGCCCCACACAGGGCACAGCAAGGTGCGGAAAAATCGATTTCGACCGTTTTATACTGGGAAGCCTATTTATAGCTTCCCTCTGTAGTTACAGCAACGTTGTCGCCGGGAAGCCCCTCGTTTTCGTCACTAGTTCAAACACCGGACCTGTAACCACCTACGCAGATTAAAATAAAAATCCAACAACAACAACAGTAACACAAGGCATGAAGTCCAAGTTCAGAGAGGGACTGTACACGTGAAGAAAAGTGAAAACTAAAAGTGGAAGTCGAACGGAAGATCGCACTTCCCCCACTGAATGTTACCGAACTATGCCAACAATGTACGATGGGAAAATAGTTTCATTAGGTTAAAATTTGGGCTTTGTTTGTAATGTATTTGATTTCGTTTAGATCAGCTGTTTGATTCAAAAGTGCTCTGACGCATTATAATATGCTCATATGTGTTGAATAATAGCAAAAAGGCTCGATAAAATCATCTAAGTCATTAATTTTGGGTCATAGTCGAATAATTTCACCCATGGTGCAGCGACCGGAAGTATGTCAAACAAGCGTAGATATGTGTAAATATGGTTTGCCACTTTTCTGGTGGTTCAATACCGGTAAATTTGGGTAGGATTTCAGACAAAAGCGGAACACTGTGGACAGTTCAACCATCTAACTAACCACATCGATTTCATCACTGGTAATACAAACCCAAGGTCGAAGGCTCTTATTGGGGGTCGTACACTTATTACATAAAGGCTTATCCGCCGTAATCTATAAAAGTGACGTATATATCATTTTCCAAAAATGGTGTTTACGAGTAGTACTCAACAAGCTCACTTATGGATAGAGGGGGTTCAATTTCATATGAATAAAAAATACTTTGTGTGAGAAAAATCTAACATAGGGGGAGAAAAGGGTTGAATAACTTGATTGTTGAAGCGGTTGATTGTTTTAAGTGGCTACATGTCTGTGTCACTCTATAAAAAAAAATCAAAAGTTTTATTGGCACCATTATTGCTCACATAGATAGAAGAAAAACTTCAACGAGAGGCCATTACCTCTAAATGCATTCGAAATTACCAGCCTAAAAAGCAGTTTCAAGGAACATCATCTCTACTAATGACCCCCCTTCTCCTGTGTCGGAAGATGAGCACACGGCACGACGTCTCTCTGGGAAAAGGCTTTTCCGTCTCTTACAAAGCCAGACACCGATCTGTGTAAAAAAGCACTTTTCATTTTTTGCCTAGCGAGGGGGTCAATTTCTCGGTTCATCAAAATTATTGTATGTGAGGTGAGTACATGAGTCATTATTATCCACTTCGCCAACACAATCCGTTCCGAAATGTGCGACTCGCCCGATACTTACCGGCCTTAACCATACCCTCACTGCGCAGCGCGCGCAGATCAACAAATCGTACTCTGATTACCTTCCGCCATGCCACACCACAACTGATGGATGCATCGCAATTCGCGCGGCAAACGATTTCCAACAATCCCGAGTTGCTGTTGTGAGTAATTTCGAAAGTGAAATTGCCAACTACTAGCCTCACCTCTCCGGTGCGATGGCGTCTAATTGGAAAACCATCAACCGTCATCACAGGGCAGCCCCTTGATGAGTAAGGAGGGGGCCATCAGTTGTTAGTGCTCGGGTCGGGTAATTGCTATTGGGTTACAAACCATAGACACCTTCGCGACGGATGATCGGTGCAGCATAAACAATGGAGAGTAAGATCAATATGCAATTTCGGTCATTGAAGTTGAGCATTGACTTAAAGGAAGTGCTCAGGTAGGCACACACAACAAGGGGAGAACAGTCGAAAATGCACACCTTAAGATTTTTTTAATGTTTTCATTGTTATAAACCTGGCCTGGGGCAAAATGCCCGAATGCTGGTGAAAAATTACTCAATTGCATGTAAAATAATGGTGAACGCATGGTTGTTTGTTTTGTCTTAATGGATTGAACGACAATCTTACGAGTGATGTGAAAGAATCGCAAATCGGTAAATTTCAGTGAAAATGAAAGGATTTTTCTCATTTTTCCATTTCAGGTCAATAATATTGAATTGTAATAGGAATATTCGTTCATATATTTCCTACAAAAGATTATTAGAGTGATGTTTTGAGTTAAGCCATTTTGCCCCGTGGCGGCGTTCTCCCCTACATTCTGAAGGAAACTGTCGACGAAAATTCAGCGTCATTTCTAGAAGTATTTGTAGGTTGCCAAATCTACTAAAAATCTCCTTGAGTTTTATCTAAGTCCATAATTGAGGAAAAAAAAATAGCAAAAAACATTGAAATAAAATGGCAATGAAATTTCATTTTAATGGATAAATGGCATGGTCTGACGACAATCTCTCTGTTGAAGTAACACAATTCCGTAAATCGTAGGAATTCATCACGGTTGCAATGTACGGAACGGTCACACTTGAAGTGATTTAAGCCCGAATTAATTTGCTACTTTGTATCTTCAACTAGTCAAAATTTGTTCACCTAGCCATGTTATTTGTGTAGCCGAACCGACATATTTGGTACAAGGTAGCCTACTCATAGTTTCACTTTCGGGCACGCAAAGAAAGACATCAAATTTAATAGACCGCGACACCACTCAAGAATCGCCTAATGGATTAGTTTTTCGTCTTTATAGCTTTCATAGCGTACGGACAATTAGTTTATGGTAGTACCAATGGGAAAAACGATCTAAGAGCTGGAATCGACAATTGGCCTTTTCCGTGATCGTTTGTCATTGTTTTATCTCTCCTGCAAAGACTTTTGAAGCCAACTGGCTCATGCACGCACATTTTCTTTTTTCTCTAATTGCCCTTAATTTTATTTTTTTTATTTTGCATGTTTTTGCATTAACTAATATGCATTAGAGTGTCAATGAATATGACATTTTCAAATTTCAAAAAAGAACATTGTTCACAAGTTTCATTACCCCAAAATATGGACCCCATGCAAAATTCGAGCTAAATCGGACATGATTTAGTGGTACCTAAAATTCATCAAAGTTTTGAAATTTTTACCCATGAAAATTTTCCCAAGGGGGACCAAAGGAAAAGTCGAAAAATCGTTTTTTTTATGCTGAATGACTTTATAATGCATGAATAATCGAGATCTGATGGTTTAAAAAAAAAAGCACGATTAATCCACCTAGCAGTGATGGTGCCTTTCCCGCACAGACACACACATGGGCTGCGAAATGGTGAGTTGACATCTGGGAAGGAGCGACCTACACAGCTCTGGTCCTCACAAGTTCCAATCTCACGCTTCCACGGGTCTTCCGATGACAATCGACCGCCAGCTAAGGGTTTTGTACTTCGGAGGTGAATCTAAGGGTTAAAGACCTGGACGAGATCACCGAAGTCGAAGAGCTCGTCATGGCACTGCGGCGACAGTGTGAAGTGGAGACGCCCACCGCAGCCGTTCGGCTACGGAAAGGTCCGGCAGGGACACAGGTAGCATTGGTTCGGCTATCTGCAGCGGACGCCTCCAAGATAGTCAAGTTAGAGAACGTTAAGGTGGGATGGTCGGTGTGCCCTGTGGGCATATACGAGCAACTCGAAGTTTGCTTCAAGTGCCTGGAACCGGGGCACAAGCAATGGGACTGCAAAGGCCCTGAAAGAAGCAAGCTCTGCCGACGCTGCGGATTGACACAATGCTGCACGAACCCTCCCAATTGTTTGATTTGTTCCAGTAAAGCTGTGAACAGCAAGCACCCCATGGGGGATTCAAAGTGCCCGGATGGTGAAGCGTGCTGCAAATTCACAGTGCAGGTAACGCAGCTGGCTTGCTCGGCCTCGCTTGAGAGTTTGGTGTGCGCAGGTTTAGAGGAAACAGCGGAACACGTGTTGTTCGTGTGCCCACGTTTTCGCGCAATGCGTGACCACATGCTTGCCACATGTGGTCTGGACACTACAACATGGTATCGTCGCTTTCGCGGCGTCGGTCAACCGGGCGGGACCTCACTGCTTGCAAAGACAATCCATGGATCATAAGCGACTACGTACGACGGGTGCAGATAACGGTTTGGAGGGGGGACCCTATAGAATGAGTAATTCGACATACAACACAGAAGCAGATGCAGGAGCGGCGAACCCGTTCGCCAGTAGTGGGTTGGTGCGATCACCGCCACCAGCGACAGTAGTGCTACAGCAACAACAGCTGCAGCGGCCTAGGCAAAGTGAGTTAAACAAGCCCTCACAAAAGCCGAAAATAGTGGCAGCGAAGAAATTGGTAGAAGAGCTCCACACTTTCGTGGATGGGAGGAACAACGTCCATAAGGAGATTAAGGACATGGTTCACAAGATCCGGAAGGCGCTAGTATCGGCAGCGATTGAATTCGATGCAGCAGCGCTGAGAGCCGACGAAGCGGAGTGCGCACTAGCGCTGACTAAAGCTACTGCTGTCTTAGCTCCGCCAGAACAGGGCCATATCGGCACAGTTCTGTTGTACTCCAAGAAGCAAGGGAAAGAGAAACTGGCAGGAGTGGGGAGTACATCAGCCTCTATGACTCCCAAAAGGGCCAGAACTTCGCCTGGAGACGGGAGGCCAGGCGGACTCAAGCGGCAAACGCGGGAGGACGCAGTCGAAGGAACATACGCTACTTCACAGGGAGAAGGGTGGAGTACCGTAGTAGGCCAGAAGGAGAAAAGAAATAGACAGTTGAAGCGAAAAGAGTCGAGATAAATGGAGCAGTACAAGAAAGGAAAGCCTCCGTTGCGTCAGAAACCGTCTAAGGGACAAGCCGTACTCGTCAAGGCCAAAGACGCTACGACGTATGCAGCGCTCCTGAAGAAGGTTAGAGAGGATCCGGAGCTGAGGGACTTAGGCGAGATCGTAGTAAGGACCAGGCGCACTCAAACCGGAGAGATGCTCTTCGAGCTAAAGAAAGACCCTACGGTTGATAGCTCGGTTATGCAAGAGCGCATTGCAAAATCGCTGGGCGCAGAGGCGGAAGTTAAATCCCTGACTCCAGAGATGGTAATAATGTGTAGGGATCTAGATGAGATCACGTCGGAAGAGGAGCTCAAGGATGCACTAAAGTCACAGTGTAATCTGGGTGAGGTGCAAATGACTATCCGAATAAGGAAAGCATACGGAGGCACACAAACAGCGATGATTCGTCTGCCAGTAACCGCTGCTAAAAACGAACAGTGGGTAATGTCTATGACATAACCGCTAAGTGGACGTAGGACTTGACTTGACCATGCCTTTAAGATACATAATATGTCCAAATTTATCACCTTCACTTATTTTGATAAATAATCGGCGTTGCATACCATTCCTTGGCAAAATCTTCTCATCAAACCGACACAGAAATCAAATCTACCTCGAACAAGAATCATCAAAAAAAATTCAGGAAGTATCTGGCAACCTTCTCAGGACTGCCTGAAATAAACCACAAGTTGGCTCAGCAGGGGATGTAGATTGTATCTCAGCCCTTCCACTGAAGGGCCCTCTAATCCGTGCGATAGCGACTGAAGGAGAACATTATTTTTAACTCTTAGAGCCTTGAAAAAGGCTGTTTGCTTCGGCTAAATCCAAAAAGTGAGAAAACGATCTTTTACAATAACCGCGAATTTCTACTGGTGGTATAAAAAAGACTGAATGCTCTGCGAGCGAATGCACTTTTCTTTTATACCTTATTTTGAATCTTCTCTGCTTCCCAATTGGCTATCTCTTGGCGAATCAGCTAGTGTCTTGTATCCCGCTTCTTTGTCAGCCAAAGCGTCATCATCATCAACGCGTTCGCTTGGTGCTCGCTGCTGGCGTCTATTTCTTAACGGGACTTTTCGCTTGACACAGGGCAATAAGCCGGGCAAGCGAGCTTAGAATTCTCGCTTAACTTTTCAAAAGGACCTAAGTAACATTTTTTCATGAATTAATTTGAATATTGCAATCAACAGACTAATATGAAAGCTTTTGATTGCACTATTAAGATTAATTCATGAAAAAAATGTTACTTAGGTCCTTTTGAAAAGTTAAGCGAGAATTGCAGTTCAGGTGGGAAGTACGTGTTCTTTTCTGAGACAACATTGTTAGTAGTAGAAGGAAGGAAACACCCGGACATGGGATTTCGGGTGATAAGACTTAGAATTGGTAACATGGGACGATCATTCAGTCACGTTCGCTTTGTGTGCGGTCAGTATCAAACAATTTTTATCTAGATATTTCTTGATCAATGCCAAAAAATCCAACATTTGATGAAAAATCGATTGATGGTTTATTAATGTTTGAGCTGTTATCGGTGGTTTTTTATCCAAATAAGATTATGTGAGAGATTTGGACATCTTAAAAATCTTTAAAGGCATGGTCAGCTGATGATGGTGGCTTCGATGGTGTCGAGCCGAAAAAGCGGTCGGTGCAGACTTCATTCCCTGTTAAAAGGTGTGAGTGCTGTTCAATCGATGATGCGGTTGCTTCGCTTGTCCCGGTCAGAATGAAAGGAAAAAATCGCGTTGCGCTGTTTTATGGCTGCTCGGCAGACCCAGCGGCTGCTCATTCGCTGGTGTCTACACCAATCAGAACGTGGTAATGGAATGATGCAATAATTATGCGGTACCCATATTTATAGGTTTCCTTGATCTCAATGTTTTTCATTGAAAACAGTTTCATGCCTATTGAAACAAGTTTTTCGGGTCTTATCAAGCATGGACATGGAAGGCATACTTGAAATCTGTCGATTGAGGGGCTTACCGCAGAAATTCGTCCACTGAGACGAACGCTATTAACGTTTAAAATCTTTCAACACAGCGTAACGCGGTCGATTTGAATATTTTGAAATGACACCCGGTATAGTAAAGAGAGACGTAAGTCCTACGTCAAAACTCACGGACGGATGGCGGAATGCTTCTACACAGTACTCGATAACCCCGGGAAGCTACCGGAATTCATCACTAAGGGTGTCACTTATCTTCTGCTGAAGGATCGGAACACTTTGAACCCAGCCAAGTACAGACCAATGACGTGCCTTTCGAGTCTGTATAAAGTGCTGTCATCGGTAATAGCGAGGAGGATGCAGAATCATTGCGACGTCAACAACCTGATGACCGAGGAACAAAAAGGTTGTCGACGCAACACACGAGGCTGCAAGGATCAGGTCATCATTGATGCAGTCGTTGTTGGGCAGGCCATCCACAAGCAAAGAAACCTGAGCATGGCGTATATCAACTATAAAAAGGCATATGACTCAGTACCTCACTCGTACCTTCTTAAGGTACTGCAGTTGTATAAGATAGACGGTAACGTCATCAGGCTAATGCAGCACGCTATGGGGATGTGGAGCACATCCCTACACATTACCGATGGAGAAAAGGTGTTACGGTCCAGGACTCTCAGCATCAGGAGGGACATATTCCAAGGCGATACCTTTAGTCCTCTATGGTTTTGCCTTGCCATGAACCCTCAACCAACACAACTATGGCTATCATTTGAAGAGTGGGGAAAGGAGTACAAACATTACCCACACCTTATTTATGGACGGTATGAAGCTGTTTGCGGAATCTGTGGAGAAGCTGCACCAAAATGGAGTTTGGTATCGATAAATGTCGATCCATACATCTACATCGGGGTCACCTGGTGGATGCCGACAGTTTCCACGTCAACGAACAGGAAGAGATTCGAAACATGGTTGAAGGCGAAACGTAAACGTAGCAACTGAAAGGAATTCGCCATACGACGATCAAGAAAGAGCTACAGGAAAAGGTCTTGCATCGTGTCAACGGTATTTTGAAGAGCCTCTTGTCGGCCGGCAACAAGGTGAAGGCGATAAACGCGTTTGCTGTGCCCTTGTTGACATACAGTTTCGGGGTGGTGAAGTGGACCAAGACTGACTTGGAGGCGTTAGAACGAGCAGGCGAGTGGCGTTCACCGCATGCAGAGTTTGCAGAAATCGCTCTCAATAGATAACGAACAACGATAAAAGAGAGGCAAAAACTGTTCCGAATCATAACAAGCCATGATAACAAATTTATCAAACATGTATACAAGTGCGAAAAAACAGAATCGGATAGGCAGCCCCCACAGAAAAATGGTGATTCTCGCTTTGTTTTCGGTCCTTTCGAGTTGGTTACTGCACAGCTATGTAGAACAAGTTGAAATGCATCATCAGAGCCAGTGTTCCCCACATTTGGAGCTTTCTAAAAGAAATTTATCATGGGGTATAACATCCCGAATCAGTTCTCTATCATGACAGCTTGTGAAAAAAGTTTCTCGCGGTATGCTACATATCGTATATGTATACAGAGACGATAAGTGAGAGACTTGCTCTATCTCTTTAGAATTCAATCCCTGACCGCATGCGCTATCCAAAATCGTCCACCCTGCCACGTACAGTAGGAGGAAGAGGCGTCACCGATATACAAATACTATGTGTTTCCCAGATCCAGCAGTTGCGAAGATACTTAGTGGAATGCCAGAACCTACCTATCGCGCTGTGTGTGAAGCTGACCACGGATTCAGTGCTCTGCATCTGGCGCAGGAGAACTATCAGCTGAATTGCGACATCAAATCTGTCGACGAGATGATCGCACCGTGGAAGCAGAAGGAGTTGCATGGGACGCACCCCCATCAACTGGAACTGGAATATATCGACAAAGCGGCGTCGAATACGTGGCTGGTGCGGGGTGAACTCTTCTCAGAAACAGAAGGATTCATGGTAGCCATCCAGGACCGGGTAATTGCGACGAAGAACTATCGGCACTATATATTGCACGAAAACGTGGAGGACCGCCGCAGGAAGTGCAATTCAGTAGGAGAGACGATCGAACATATCGTGTCCGGGTGTTCAGCCTTAGCTGATTCACCCTATCTCGGTCGCCATAACGAAGTAGCCAGGATTGTGCACCAACAGCTTGCTTTAAAGCACAACTTGGTTAACAAGTTTGTCGCCTACTACAAATATATGCCTGTCCCGGTTCTGGAAAAAAGTTTCGTGAAGCTGTACTGGGATCGCAAGATCATAACGGATGTCCTCATTCGTGCCAATCGGCCCTATATTGTGGTCTACGACGAAAGGATGAAGCGGGTAACCCTCATCGACATTGCTGTACCGCTAGACCATAATGTCCAAACAACATTCTTCAACAAGATAACGAAGTACCACGACTTGGCGGAGGAGTTAAAGCAGATGTGGCACCTGGAGGACGTGTGTATAATTTCAGTTGTTATCTCAGCAACCGGAATCGTCCCGAAATCTCTTCTGAGATCCTTAGGAGAGCTGGAACTATCTCATAACCTCCATAGCATCCAAAAGACAGTGGTTCTTGGAACATGCCTTTAGCATTCAGATTGCCCGGGGTAGGTGAAAATTCCCAGCACGCTTGCCGAGAAAGTGCCAAAACTCTATAATAATAATAAAGATTACGTTGACAACTGCGGGCAGCAGGGACTATGTCCAAGGGCTTGACGATCCCTCCCCAGGCCATCTGCGAGTTGTGGGGCTTGCCTAGGATGTGGTGGGGTTTGACAGTGGGCCCTGTTAAACCTCTATAAAAAGCTGCATGTATCCGCAAGTAGGCTCCACCAAAGCGACCGTGTGCCGCTCAAAGCGCACAAGCCCAAGTCCTGGTGCTAGGTGGGACGCTAAACAGCCCTGACACGACGGCCCTCCGACAAGACAGGAGGTTTGCGCAGGCCCAATAAGCCGCCTAGAAAACCAATCATTACGAACAATATAAGAGATAATGCGACTCGATATAATCGGCAAAGACCTAGGCGACGAATACAGGATCACGATTGGAAGCTTGGAACATGGAATTGCAAGTCGCTAGGTTTCGCAGGTTGCGACAGGATGATCTACGATGAATTACATCCCCGCAACTTCGACGTCGTGGCGCTGCATGAGATTTGCTGGACAGGACAGAAAGTGTGGAAAAGCGGGCATCGAGCGGCTACCTTCTACCAAAGCTGTGGCACCACCAACGAGCTGGGAACCGGCTTCATAGTGCTGGGTAAGATGCGCCAACGCGTGATTGGGTGGCAGCCAATCAACGCAAGGGTGTGCAAGCTGAGGATTAAAGGCCGTTTCTTCAACTATAGCATCATCAACGTGCACTGCCCACACGAAGGGAGACCCGACGACGAGAAAGAAGCGTTCTACGCACAGCTGGAGCAGACATACGATGGATGCCCACTGCGGGACGTTAAAATCGTCATCGGTGACATGAACGCACAGGTAGGAAGGGAGGAAATGTATAGACCGGTCATCGGACCGGATAGTCTGCACACCGTATCGAATGACAACGGCCAACGATGCATAAACTTCGCAGCCTCCCGCGGAATGGTAGTCCGAAGCACCTTCTTTCCCCGCAAAAATATCCACAAGGCCACATGGAGATCACCTAACCAAGAAACGGAAAACCAAATCGACCACGTTCTAATCGACGGTAAATTCTCCTCCGACATCACGAACGTCCGCACTTACCGCAGTGCGAATATTGAATCCGACCACTACCTCGTTGCAGTATGCCTGCGCTCAAAACTCTCGACGGTTCACAACACGCTTCGAAGTCGGACGCCGCGGCTTAACATTGGGCGGCTACAAGACGGGAGGCTAGCCCAAGAATACGCTCATCACCTGGTAGTGTCGCTACCAACGGAAGAGCAGCTAGGCGCAGCATCTCTTGAAGATGGCTGGAGAGATATTCGATCCGCCATTGGTAGCACCGCAACCGCTGCACTTGGCACGGTGCCCCCGGATCAGAGAAACGACTGGTATGATGGCGAATGTGAGCAGTTAGTGGAAGAGAAGAATGCAGCATGGGCGAGATTGCTGCAACACCGCACGAGGGCGAACGAGGCACGATATAAACAGGCGCGGAACAGACAAAACTCGATTTTCCGGAGGAAAAAGCGCCAGCAGGAAGATCGAGACCGTGAAGAAACGGAGCAACTGTACCGCGCTAATAACACACGAAAGTTCTATGAGAAGTTAAACCGTTCTCGTAAGGGCCACGTGCCACAGCCCGATATGTGTAAGGACATAAACGGGAACCTTCTTACGAACGAGTGTGAGGTGATCCAAAGGTGGCGGCAGCACTACGAAGAACACCTGAATGGCGATGTGGCAGACGAAGATGGCGGTATGGTGATGGACCTGGGAGAACGCGCGCAGGACATAATTCTACCGGCTCCGGATCTCCAGGAAATCCAGGAGGAGATTGGCCGGCTCAAGAACAACAAAGCCCCTGGGGTTGACCAACTACCAGGAGAGCTATTTAAACACGGTGGTGAGGCACTGGCTAGAGCGCTGCACTGGGTCATTACCAAGATTTGGGAGGAGGAAGTTTTGCCGCAGGAGTGGATGGAAGGTGTCGTGTGTCCCATCTACAAGAAGGGCGATAAGCTAGATTGTAGCAACTACCGCGCAATCACATTGCTGAACGCCGCCTACAAGGTACTCTCCCAAATTTTATGCCGTCGACTAGCACCAACTGCAAGGGAGTTCGTGGGGCAGTACCAGGTGGGTTTTATGGGCGAACGCTCCACCACGGACCAGGTGTTTGCCATTCGCCAAGTACTGCAGAAATGCCGCGAATACAACGTGCCCACACATCATCTATTCATCGACTTCAAAGCCGCATATGATACAATCGATCGGGACCAGCTATGGCAGCTAATGCACGAACACGGTTTTCCGGATAAACTGACACGGTTGATCAAAGCGACGATGGATCGGGTGATGTGCGTAGTTCGAGTTTCAGGGGCATTCTCGAGTCCCTTCGAAACCCGCAGAGGGTTACGGCAAGGTGATGGTCTTTCGTGTTTGCTATTCAACATCGCTTTGGAAGGTGTAATACGAAGAGCAGGGATTAACACGAGTGGTACAATTTTCAATAAGTCCGTCCAGCTATTTGGTTTCGCTGACGACATAGATATTATGGCACGTAACTTTGAGAAGATGGAGGAAGCCTACATCAGACTGAAGAGGGAAGCTAAGCGGATCGGACTAGTCATCAACACGTCGAAGACGAAGTACATGATAGGAAGAGGTTCAAGAGAAGACAATGTGAGCCACCCACCGCGAGTTTGCATCGGTGGTGACGAAATCGAGGTGGTAGAAGAATTTGTGTACTTGGGCTCACTGGTGACCGCCGATAACGATACCAGCAGAGAAATTCGGAGACGCATAGTGGCTGGAAATCGTACGTACTTTGGACTCCGCAAGACGCTCCGATCGAATAGAGTTCGCCGCCGTACCAAACTGACAATCTACAAAACGCTAATTAGACCGGTAGTCCTCTACGGACACGAGACCTGGACGATGCTCGTGGAGGACCAACGCGCACTTGGAGTTTTCGAAAGAAAAGTGCTGCGTACCATCTATGGTGGGGTGCAGATGGCGGACGGTACGTGGAGGAGGCGAATGAACCACGAACTGCATCAGCTGTTGGGAGAACCATCCATCGTTCACACCGCGAAAATCGGACGACTGCGATGGGCCGGGCACGTAGCCAGAATGTCGGACAGTAACCCGGTGAAAATGGTTCTCGACAACGATCCGACGGACACAAGAAGGCGAGGTGCGCAGCGGGCAAGGTGGATCGATCAGGTGGAAGATGACTTGCGGACCCTTCGTAGACTGCGTGGTTGGAGACGTGTAGCCATGGACCGAGCTGAAATGAGAAGACTCTTATATACCGCACAGGCCACTCTGGCCTTATTCTGAATAAATAAATAAATAATTTGACAACTAGAATCGAAGGTCGGAAAACTATCAAAGTTTTAGAATTTAAAGTACTTGGAGCCAGTCTTATGTGTTTTTAAAACAAATAGAGGGGTTATCAAATTTGTTGTATCAGAGCAATTGGCTCCAACAAATGTTGTAAATTGGTATTTAGTTACGTCTCAGTAACGTGTCACTACTATTAGATTTCAAACTAGAATAATAAATTTCTTTATATCTTAACGCGAAGAACATTGCAACCCGTCCAACTCCTTGTATGCCCAGCCTATAATGTCATCATCATCGTTCCTAATCTTAATGTAAATGCGCCCGCGCCGTTAGTAGCCATTAGACACCATTCAGCGACGACGACGACGACGGCTGGAAAGAGCATCACCCATAAAGAAAGCCAAAATAAGAAGTACATATAATTATTATTAGGTTCCCATTTTCGTATGCAGCACTACATGATACCGTCGCTGGGTGGTAGCCGCATTGTGCCCGGGCATCGCTTACGGTTTATTTATTTGGTTTAGTGCAAACGAAAACAAACCCCGGAGTTGTGTTGTATATGCACCTATTTGAGCGTAGTTCCAGTGGTTTTGTCTCACCAGTGCCGCGTGTTTTTTAATTACAGCTACTAACCACTTGTGCCGGATTTGGTTTCTTAGTTCCTTGTCTACGATTATAGTACTGTTTTATGGTTGGTGTGCCGGGAAAAGTATTTGAATTTATCGTGCCAATTAGGGATAAGGAAAATAAACTTTATCAATAGCGCGGATGAGTAAGACTCATACGTGGGCTTCTACTTTCATTAGCAATTGATAAAATAACGTCAATGAGTGAATCATCTGATAATCTTATCTAGCTGCAAAGCAATTAAAAAATAATTCCTTGAATTGTTTATTTTTACCCTGGTAATCTGATTGTTTTTAATTTGAATGCTGTTCAATTTAATCCGCGTTAATTTACACAAATTTAAATTAAAAATGGTTTGACCATTTTGCAGCAGTAGGAAGGATAAAGCAAACATGGAACAGCAAGAAATGAAAGCAATTGAAATACAACAAAAAAATAAGCATTTTTGATGCTTATAGAGTTGCCTAAAAGTTTAAATCTATATACATAAAAATGAATTTCTGTCTGTCTGAACCTTATAGACTCGGAAACTACTGAACCGATCGGCGTAAAAATTTGTATGCAGAAGTTTTTGGGGCCGGGGAAGGTTTTTAAGATGGCTCGAGACCCCTCCCCGCTTTGGAAAGGGGGGCTCCCATACAAATGAAATAGAAATTTCTGCATAACCCGAGAACTTATCAGAGAAAACATGAATTTTAGGCGAAACGAAGTTCGTCGGGTCTGCTAGTTCGCAATAAAATTCCTTTAATATAAACGCATTTTTTACTTGATAGCTTTTTTGATTACAAAACATGTTTCAACTAATTGGTTATAGGGATTAGGGATTCTCTGAACAACAGAAATGTCCATAAGAACGATCCAATTCCCTCAAGAGTGATTTCATTCAAGTTCTCATTCTTTCACGGTTCTCTTAACTCATTAAAGCATGTTATTATTATGCACACGTCAACTCGACTGTTTTATTTTTATTGCTTTTTGTTCTCTTAAAAAAAAGCTGAAACCATGATGGAAAGTGGTAATTCTATTCTTTTCCGAACTGGTCTCGGGTGGTTTCCCCTTTGTACACTGCTCCCACTGCCACACCGTGAAACAGAATGGGGTACCTCTATACGATTGAGTCCCAGTCCCCGATCTCGTGTTTCGAGCAAACCTTGAACTGTCGCGACTTGGTTTGCTGCTGAAAATACTTCACTTTTCAAAACCGAAACGGATGACTGACGATGATGATTTGTGCCGCCGAGTGCGAAACGATGGGAAAAGTGCTGAGAGTTTTGACCCGATTCTAGATTTGCTGCCGCGATATATGAAGGGAGTGTGAAATGTGTGTCACTACATTGTTGCGATTTTGGTTTGTTTTTATTTGCGGTTTTCCTGAGCGAAAAATGGGTATGAGAATTGTGACGCATGGCGCCACCAGATGTCGAAGGATGGCTTTCGCCGACACTCTGCGGTTCATCCGGCGATGAGTGAAAACTGAAAAGCGATGTTGTCAAAAAACTCCTCTCCTAAACCAAACCATGTGTTTTTTTTTTAAATTTGTTCTTTACAGGGTGGTTTAGAGTGGTTGTGTACCATTGGATGGTCACCCCAAAGATTCGAAACATCCGTAAAAAGATTAATTCGAAAATTTCATCGTAGAGCAGCGGGATTTTTTAGAATCATTTATTGTCGAACCTTGAGTACGGAATTGATGTTGTGACCCACACACGGACCATTTTGGCCACCTGGTGGTTCCTAGAAGATCCGGTATATCTGTAAAAATAGTCTATTGGTAGATTTCATCGTATTTTGAAACCTATTGTTATCGTATGGAATTGATATTGTGTTGTGACCCACATACGGAACATTTTGAAAAACGTCCGTTAAAATGAACAATTCGTAAATTTCATCGTGGAACGCCTGGACTTTTTAGAACCACATCTTGTTGAATGTTGAGTGTGGAATTGACGTTGTGATCCCCACAGGGAGCATTATGGCCACCAAGTGGACTGCAGGAAGATTCGGAACATGTTTAAAAATGGTGAATTAAATATTAACTGACATTCGAACAATGGTTGCTTCGATGCTTCTGCGTTACAAAGCTGCGTAGCATCTCCAATACTCCTCCTCAACACTGCTCTTCTAGCCCACACTCTTCACGGTGGCTTAATCGCAGCAGCAGATTGATTGTTGCCTTCAGTCCCTGATGTATTTGCCGCTTCTAGTCATCTACGATCATCAAACCAGCTGCTTTCCACTTCCACGACGTACACTTGTATAGTATGCAGTCCCAAGAAAGCTCCTATCGTCTTAAGCTCCGGAATATCTCCATTCAACGTCGACTAGCCCTCCTTAGCCGTGCGGTAAGCAGGGATTGAACTTATCATTTCATTATCATTTAGTATTCAGCCAATAACTCATTCTAGAGGCGGAATTCCGAAAAATGTTGTATAGCGGACTTCTAGCGCTGATTCCCCTCTACAACTTTGTCTAAGGGTACTTTGCTCTATGTCTAATATTAACAGCGTGAGACGCTAGGAACACACAATATACTAAATGATAATAAGTTATTATCATTTAGTATATAAAAAGATACTAGCGTTTCCCGCGGCAAATATTAGACATAGAGCAATGTACCCTTAGACAAAGTTGTAGAGGGGAATCAGCGCTAGAAGTCCGCCATACAACACTTTTCGGAATTCCGCTTCTGGAATGAGTTATTGGCTGAATACTAAATGATAATGAAATGATAAGTTCAATCCCTGCTACAAAGCAAGACCATGCTGAGGGTGGCTGGGTTCGATTCCCAGTGCCGGTATAGGGAATTTTCGGATTGGAAATTGTCTCGACTTTCCTGGGCATAAAAGTATCATCGTGCTAGCCTCATGATATACGAATGCAAAAATGGTAACCTGGCTAAGAAACCTCGCAGTTAATAACTGTGGAAGTGCTTAATGAACACTAAGCTGCGAGGCGGCTCTGTCCCAGTGTGGGGATGTAATGCCTATAAGAAGAAGAAGTCGACTAGCCATCAAAATTCTTCAAGCCAACGTATTCGTTTCCCAATCGAGCTGAAACCGGGACGCACATCTGCGGTTAGCCCAAAGGAAGCCCCTATTCCGCTCTGCGCAGTCGATCCTCCGCTGCCAGCATCCAACAGTCGTTCCGGTCCTGCGTCTAAGCTGGAAGATGGGGTCTTCCGAACTCCTACCACAGGCAAGTATCATGTAATTCGGAGCTTTCCGTAGCTCTGAATCCAATGCTAATTCCAGTCTACCCGCAACTAACAACTGGACACCGACACGAATAAGCGTTTCTGATAAAATTACCGAAGCTTGCACCGCAGACAATCAATTTGCTTCAGGCCTGTCTCTTTCAATTTCTACCATTGGGACACCGGGACGCACATCTGCCGCACGCCTCAAGGAAGCCCCTACTCCTCTCAGCTTAGTCGCGCCCCCGCTGCCAGCAGCGACCAGCATCCGTCCCGGTCCTTTATCTGAGGTGGAATATGGAGTCTTTTCCCGGTATTTTTCGTACCTGAGTGTGTCTCAATTTCCAGTCCTTCCACATCCGCCTCACGAGAGTTGAGCTCTCCTCAAATACGAGTTCGCTCTAGTTTCAAATACCGACTAATCAGTCCTCCTAACAATACATCTGTAGGTAGAGCAATTATGGATCGCCGTATCTACTGTTGATGGCACTCTCTATGTCTGTGTTGTTTACATCCCGCCCGACCGAATTAACGACGCAGTCCTGGTCGAAAGGAACCTTGATTCACTTAACTGGGTGGTTTCACAATTAGGACCAAGAGACAACCTTATTATCCTGGGTGATTTTTCCCTGAGCTCGATCACTTGGCAGCGCCACACGTTGGGGTTTCTGTTTCCGGTCCCTTCAAGATCCTTGATTGGCCAGATGTCTCGTGGGCTACTCGACGCGTACAGCACAGCAGAATTGAAACAAATGAATGCAGTCGAAAATGAAAACGTTTGCTTCGTTAGCGACGAACTGCGTGAGAGCTGTTCGATTATACAGGCTCCATCTCCACTCGTTAAAATCGGTCGACATCATCCTCCCATACTGACACATCTTAAGATAAATTTATACTGTCGCTTCTTTGAGCCGTCTGAAAGCGTTTCATACGACTTTAATAAGGCCAATTTCAACGGCATGAATGATTTTCTTGCACACGTTGACTGGGACGCTATTCTTCAAGACTTCGACGCCGATCTCGCTGCATCGACTGTGTCAAGTGTATTACTGTACGCTATTGATCAGTTCGTTCCGCTGAAATCCATATCCAAACCGGTTAAGCCAGTCTGGTCTAACGGTTTAAATCGAAGATCACATTTCACTTAGACCTGTGCGCCGCCGCGCCACGCCGCCGCCGCCGGTGGTTTTGGGTCGGCGCGCCGCTGATCATAATTTTGCCACGCCGATGACTAATCGCAATGAAAAATTCAATTAACTTGAGTCGAGTCGAGAACGAAACACTGAAGATGGCCTAACAGTTGAGATCGAAATACGTATCGCAAAAGCAATACAAGTTGGTGGAATTAATTGGAATAGTACAAAACTCGTCTATTGACTATGATGTTGAGGTAAACTCGTCAGAATTCAACTTCAAATCTTACTCAAGTGATGGTGTCTCGGTGTCTCTAAGTGGGTGTAGTGACATGCATTGTCTTGATTAATGAAAAAGTTGGTTGATTCGATTGAGAATTTGAATGAAGCTTTATCTAGTAAAATAATACAACTGGTTTTTGGAATTCGTCTAAGCCAGGGCCTCATTCATTCGGGCACCTAAACTTGTAGGAGACTCCTAAAATACACAGAGAAAAAATAAATTGTGTTTCTGAAAATTTCGCACTTTCATTTTGACATTATAGTAATTTTAAATAATGAAACTCTTAATGTGAAAATAAAACTTTCAACTTAAGAAATGATTTATAAATAAAAAATTGTTATTTCAAGAGTTGAAATTTTTCTTTTGAAAGATCAGAAAATTTCAAATGGGCTCGTTATTATCTTCAAATTTGGCAACGTTCTCCATGAAAATATCTGGCAGCTGTACTCTGCAGCTACCTAACTGTCACATTTGGCGGGGAAAATATGTTCATCGGAAACCTGAGATATCGGAAACTAAAGGGAAAAAGTATAGAGTTCAACAAATGCCGGACTCCGGAATTGGTTGACGAAATAAAAGTACTGAGGTATGTATTCCAAAATACATTTCCTATCGATTAATCATTTTTTTAAATTGCCTTTTAGGAAACAAGCAACGAAGGATAAGTTTTCCTTGATCCTACAGGGTGAGAGAAAAGCCTCGAGAATACTGTTTACTCAGGCTCAGCAGATCACTCAACCCGGAGATGTTGCCTCCAAAAAGGTAGCGCAAACGTGAAGCGCAACCGCCACCATCGTCCCGGTCAGTTGGAACGGTCAAATTAGCACGCACCGCCACAGGTATAGTACTATCGCACACTATGTTACAAATCCTAAATCTTCAGCAATAGAGTTGAAATACAATAATAACCCGTCTCATGTCTCATCCTCTCTAGAAAACACCATAATTACCGACAGTATGCCGCACAATTCATATGCCTCAAAATGCTCCTCCATGCACCACTATAAACGACGAGCGTTCATCAACAAAATTGGAAGCCGTCGCGTGAGTCCATCTGCAATGGCCCTGATTCCATCACCATTAATTCTCAGCTCATCTTCCAGCCTTCACCCATGCACTACAAGGAGGATCCAGTTCGACCATCAGCAGAAATGACAACTGCCGTCGGAACTCCCGAAGTTTGTATAATGCTAATGCACCGTTAATCGAACCCTTTCGACTGAGGAGGAACAGTGTCCGGTTTGTCTAGCTTAGTTCATAAGATTGTATTTTGTCTGTTTGTTAAAAAACCCAAAAATGAATAAAATAAGAAAAGAAAAGAATAATGGTATAATCAATTTTGAATTAATGAAACATTTTATTTTTGACAATCTTTTCTGAAATTAGAGGCGCTCACCACTTGTTGTTTTCAGTGTTGGTAAAAACTCAAAATCTCAAAACTCATGGATGATTCAAATCAAGCGTGAGTTGAAACGCACCCAACTCAGCACCTAAAAACTCATGGATGAGTTGAATCATCCAATTGAATCATCGTAGGTTTTCTTTTGTTCTCCTTCGTTAAAAACAATGAATTGACGTTTGTCGCATAAAATATTAGACACTCTTTTATGTATAAGCAATAAATTGCCTCCAAATTGAATTCAAATGCGTTTTTAAACCAAAATGATTTTTTGCCAAATGAGTGAAATGATGCGTTTAAGCATGAAAAATTCAAGCGTGATGCATTCCTTTAAAATCACAGATGATTTCGTTCGCACGGGAGCGCTCGTTGATTGAGTTTTATGAGTGATTTTACCAACACTGGTTGTTTTGAAAGAATCACTAGTGAATTAAAATGAAAAATAAACATTTAGTTTTAAGAGAAAAATGTCATTTCGAAAGGTTGACTCTTATCGACGTTCTTACTGAAGTGACATTTTTGCATTGATGAATTTAACAGTTCTATATTTTCTACTGAAAATCACTAACTGATTTTCTCGATTTTACCAACGTTTCTTTTAATTTCACCAACGATTTTTTTTGTGTGTATGTTTGTTGTGGTACATAAGCTTTTGCTCAAAGCGCCCCTCCCATTCTTATAGGATGTGATAATGCAATGGTGTAAGCAAATCATTACAGTTCAGGAATATCAAGTTAAGTAGCATATTCATTATCTTGACAATATTTTCTTATTTATTTATCAAAATCAACCAGGCCAGTTTTCTTTGTTTTTAGATTTGCGCCATTAGGACAGTTGACTTATTTGGCAAAATTTTGCAAAATAATTAAATCCCTACTGTGAATGCTTTCCCGATTCGTTTTTTATTCCGCGTAACTAATTTTTATTTTGAAATCATTTTTGAATATGATTGACAAAATCATCTCGTATATTGCGACCATCAGTTGAACCTAGAGTGACCATATGGTATCCTAAAGGAGGACATGTCCTCCTTTTTCATTAAAAATCAGATGTCCTCCTTTTGCACAAAAATGTCCTCTTTTTTAGATATTTTGAGAAAACAGTTGCATGAATAACCTTTTCTGAAGAAATTCTAGTTTAATATTATTAAATTAATAAACAATACTACAACAGAGATCTATCCGAAGCAAAAAAAAACGTTGCACACGTTTATGCTTCTTTGGTTTCTAATCAAACATATTTTCCTTCATAAGTTCTCGAATAAATTTAATGTAAATATCCTAAATAAATCAGTGATTTGCAGTAATACAGATGTCGCAGATATAAAAAAGAATCGGAATTGTAAAAAATGGATTAGGAAAAAATGCATAATTGCATAATTAGGAAAAAAGCATAAGTATATTATACTTCTCACCAATCGAATTGCCCTTTGAACGCATCGCACGGTATGTTTCTTGAATATGTGACGCAAAAAACTGCCCGCTAAATTATGCCTAGAACGGAATGGACATCTGAACTAATCAAAACAGTTTTGGGTTTCTTCTGTTTAAATTGTTGAATGGTCGTACAGTTAACGGTATCATACCCATTCACATGCCTTAAATTGTGATTCTCAATGGCATTGAAAAAAATCTTCACTGGTCTACTAGACATCTTGTGTTTGTTTCTATTATGTTGACATGTTATCTATTGCTGAATGTTCACAATGCGATGAGCTTTTCCTGTTAAAATTCTGTGTAATATCGCCGAAAAGGCCAGCAAAAGGATATTCAACATTTGTTCATTGTTGATCTTAAAATTAGTTGAAGCTACCATTTCCCTCTTTTAAAGATGGTGGTTGCAGTTTATAATTGGAAAGCACTTGAGTAATGAGGGTTGGAAATGTTCCATCTGAAGATGTAATGTTAATGAAGTAGAAGAAGATGCCGTATTTGCCTTGACTTACAAAAACTACTTCTAATAAACTTTAATGTCTAAGTCTAACAAATCATATTAAAAATAAAACCGATAAGGTACACCGGGGCAAGTTGAAACGTTTTTTTCAAAGTTGAAATTCGAAGTGCTGTAAAAAAATCACCCTTTGATATATTTTGAATCCGTTTGCGGTGTTTGCCAGTTTGGGCCAAATATTATACATAAAAAATAATCAACCTACACAAACTTTTTTATAAATATTTTTTTATATTTAAATTATTTTTTACATGCATCGTTTCAACTTGCCCCGCGAATCGGGGCAAGTTGAAACACTGCGTTATATTCAGACGTAAGCTAATTTTTCCGTATAAATAACAAAATGTATGTACTCAGTGAGACTCAATAAGCACGAGTTTGTAAAGGGGACTATAATACTGTCTGGATTCACATAAGAGTCACATGTAAGTTTATGACGATTTTGATTTTCTTTCAGAAATCAGCTTAAAACTGTCTCCTATAAACTGATAAAATAGTAGGCTTTGTTCTAGAAATTTCAAAACAAATCCCACTTTTGTTGTCTCATCTTGATATTTACTCGCAACAAAATCAGATTCCAGATTTTGATAGGTACTCTTTTACACAAAAAATAATTGTCGCACAGCAATAAATACGGATAAAGAATATTATGTAAATTTTTTGGAAAGAAACCAATTTTTTTCTATTTATTAGATTTTTTGTATTTCTCCATGTAAAATAAGTTTGATAAATTCAACGGCATATTACTCAAGTCGGCGAAAGTGACATGGAACTCTCATGCGAATAAGGGCAGTGTACAACAAAGTCACAAGCGTATTTTCAGAGACCAAACTCTGGAGAACGCACTACGCTAAAAATTTATCAAATTGATTTTCTCCTACTGGTGACCACTCGGATTACTATTCAGGATGCTTCATTATTTGGTTCACTTGTATATTGCGCAGTTGATCAATTCTGTTGTGGCTTCTTCATAAATGCACATTAATTCCAGCCATCATATCTCTCATAAACTCTTCGATTGGAGAAATAGGCAGCTGGGGAAGTGAAAGGTGGAGTTAACGAAATGTTTACATACTCTATGTTTTATTTTCTGAGAGTCAGTGCTCAGAAGATTAAGAATCTCAAAACTGCAGTTTAAACATGACCCCTTTTCATTCTAGTGGAGATTGTAGGAAGGTTGCATTCATGACAGAATGGGCGGAAATAATTAAATTTATGTTCAGAAGTTTGCATGTTTTCACAAATTTATGTTTTTCGAATGTATTTACGGACCATGTTGAATTTTGGAAAAAAAAAACTTTTAATTGCGAGGGTGACGTTTTGAATTGTTGTTTCAACTTGCCCCGCACCACGCATTTCTATTTGCCCCGATGAGTTGAACATACAGAGCAATATCAAACAACCAAAATACAAAAATTAAAACGAGTCTTTCATCGATTTTTCATAATCATTATGCTTATTCAACATTGAATGATTACCTCCCGTGAAAATTTGATGAAAAAACTCTTCCAAACATCGTTTTGAGACCTGTTTCATTGGCACGTCAAATAGTTGGTTTGGATTTTGCAAAGGGCGAAAAATAAACAATGGCAGGGATTGCTTTTGAAAGCTGCAATCTTTCGGGAATGGCAGTCAGAAGATGCGTTTAGGCGAGTAGTTTGATGAAAAAAATTATCAGAACATTTGGTCATTTCCTTTCTGAATTACAGCTTCTGTTTCAACTTACCCCGCATTTCAACTTGCCCCGGTGTACCTTAGATGTTTTTTATGTCCTCCTTTTTGATCAAATGTTCTCCTTTTTCACTACGATTCGGGTGAATTGTCCTCCTTTGGGAAAATTTCATATGGTCACCCTAGTTGAACCCCGTTTTCTTTTCTTATTAACTGCCATTGTTGGGGATGTTGTCGCCTCGCCGCGTAGTATTTAGTAAAATTATTTAGATGAAACGCCAGGAGTTTCAAGCATTACAAAATTTTATTTTATTGTGTAATAGTTTATTGTGAAAGCTCTAGGAAAAGTTTCTTCAAAAACTTCCAATTCCAGGAATTCCTGGGAATAATTGAAAAAGTATCGTTTCGACATTAATTTAAGATGTTATGGAAACTCATATGTGAATATGTACGTTATGTGGAAGATATTGATTTGGAAAATGTATTGGAGGTAACCACTTTCCCTTCGATGGGACTCGAACCCATGACCCTACAGTCGGGTCTGAGCTTGACGACCGACTGGCAAATAGCTTACACAACCTCACTTGATCAGTACCGTTGCTGATGAAGAATGTGTATAGCCGCCAGACATTCTAAATACTCACGCTCCTCTAATGTGGACGTGTACAATACACATGTGGAAGTATTGGCTTGAGAAATGAATTGCGAGTGATTTGACTATGCGTCCAATTTGGGAATCTCGAGCTCGTTCAGTAGCCACTAGGTTGCGAAGGCCGACGGAGGTCCTTCGTAGCTTAGTTGGTTAAAGCACCAGTCTAGCGTACTGTAGGGTCATGGGTTCGAGTCCCATCGAAGGGAAAGTGGTTACCTCCAATACATTTTTCAAATCAATATCTTCCACATAACGTACATATTCACATATGAGTTTCCATAACATTGTAAATTAACGTCCAAGTCGGGTGGTTTAATCCCCGGAAATAGGCAATTACCTTTGATTGAAATTCATTTAAGATTTCCTTCGGAATTTCTTCCAGGGATTCCTTCGGAAAATATTCCAGAAATTGCTACGGAAATGAATCTAAAAGTTTCCTTTTGAAAAAACTTAGAAAATTACTTCAGGAATTCTTCCGGAAATTTCTTTATATATTTCTTTGGAAATTCCTTACGAAATTTCATACGATTCCCTTCAGAATTTCCATTACCGATTTCTGTAGATAATCCTTTGCGAATTTTATTCGGAACTAGCAGACCCGACGAACTACGTTTCGCCTAAAATTGATTTATGATCAGAGACAGTTATGCAAAAAGTTGTGTTCCATTTGTGTGGGAGCCCCTCCTTCTAGAGCGGGGAGGGGTCTCGAACCATCTTAAGAACCTTCCCCGGGCCCAAAAACCCCACCATACAAATTTTCACGCCGATCGGTTCAGTAGTTTCCGAGTCTATAAGGTTCAGACAGACAGAAATTCATTTTTATGTAGATTCTTTAAGGAAAACATACGAAAATGTGTGCAGAAATTCCTACGAAAATTCCGTTGAGACTCCTTAAGGAATTCCTTCAGAAGTTTATTTAGCAATTCCTCCGGAAGTTCCTTGAGAAATTCCGTTAAGAGTTTTTCCAAAAAATGCTTACAAAATCCTTCATTTTTTAAAAGGAATACCTTTACAAAATTCCTTGAGAACTCCTTCGGAAATTTCTTTGAATTCCTTAAATAAATTCTTCAAGATATTAAATAAGAAATTCCTTCGAATTTTCCCTGAGGTATTTCTTCACAATTACTTCAAGCAATTCCTTAAAAACATTCTCCGGGAATTCTTTCAGAACTTCCTGCAGGAATTCCTTCGAAAATGCCTTCATGAGTTCTTTCTGAAAATCTTTCAGTAATTCACTGATTTTTTTCAACAATTCTTTCTGAAAGTCTTTTAGGGTTTATCATTAAAAAAAATATAGCTAAGAAGTAATTTTTAGATTATTTAATCAAGTGAATTTTTGGAGGAGTTTTTGAAGAAAATCATGGAGGGTTTTGTACAAGAACTTCCAAATTAACTTTTCAAGGCATTTCCAAAAAAGAACCTGAAAGGATTTTCGAAAATAATTCCTTAAAGAACTGTTAAAAGAGTTTTTGAAGGTATTTCTAGAAGACTTCCCAAAAATATTCCTAGAGAAATTTTTTTTGGAGGAGTTTCCAAAGGTATTTCTAATAGTGCTTACTGGCATTTCTGAAGTAAAATCTAGATTTCTCCAGGAATTCCTTTGGACTTTTTTTTTCAGTAATCTATTTCCTCCAGAAAATCCTTTTTTTCGCTTCGTCCGGTAATTCCCTCGGAAATTGTCTCAAGGAGCTCTACAGAAACTCCGGAAACGAATTCCAGAAAGTCTTACAGAAATTCTTTCGGAATTTTCTTCACGTATTGCTTCAGAAATTTGTATACAAACCTTGGGAAATTCGTTGAGGTGTTCGTCAGAAAGTACCTTCAGAAATTTTTCTTTTGGAATTGTTTGTAAAGTTCTTGGGCGGATTTCAAGGAAATTCCTGAACAAGCCACTCCTGAAGGAACTTCCGGCAATCTTAGATTTCTCCAAGACATGGGACATACCGTCAAGAGTTCGTTAAGAAATCCCTCTAGGGATCGTATTTATTTTTAGGAAATAAATCTAGAAAAAAATAACTACTTCAACTACTTCAACTATTTCAAAACTTCCCTCAGGAATCCTTTAAGAACTTCTACCAGGATTTTTTGGACAAACTTCATGAATTCCTTACCTTATTCCATCTTCCATGCTTCACAAAATCCTCTCGAATATGCCTTCCGAAAATTCTTCACAAATTTCTTTTGAAATATCATCAGAAAATATTTACGAAGATCCTTCGAAAATCCGTTTTAGAATTCCTTCAAAAATTAACTAAAAATTCCTTCTAAAATTAATTTACGGATTCGTTCGCAAATTCCTTTAGGCTTTGAAAATTTGCTTAGAAATTTCTTTCGGATTTTTTTTAGAAATTATTTCGAAAATTTCTTAGAAATTCCTTAAAGGGTTTCTTATCAAGCTTCTTGACAATTTTTCCTGGAATTCCCATAGGAATTCTTTCAGAACAACCTTAAGCAATTCCTTGGAAAATTCTCAGGATAATCTTCAGAAAATTCATTCCATTTCCCTTCAGGAATTCCTTTACAACATTCTCCATTACTTTTGATTTTTATTTCGTCCTTAAAAAATTGAAATTTCTTTGATAATTGCATTTGAGATGCATTCGGAAAATCTGTTAGGAATTTTTCTTTAAATTGTCTGTCTTCCGGAAATTCCTTCAAAAAGTTTGCCGAAAACGCATTCCCAAACTTTTTCGGGCCTTACATCAGGAATTCTCTCAGAAAGTGCTTTAGGAATTCTTTCGAAAATTCTTCACTTAATTCCTTCGGAAATACTTCTACGAATACCATAACTATTTCATTCATTAATAAATTTCGAATGAATTCCAGCAGGAATATTGTATGATTTTACTAAAGAGAACGTGAATGGATTTTCGGAAGAATACCTATATGAGTTTCAGCAGAAATTCTCATAGGATTTTACCAAGACGAGCTCGGTGATCTAGTGGCTATCGCTTCTGTCTTATAAGCAAGAGATCGTGGTTCAATTATAGGCTCATCCCATTCCTACTTTGTATTTCTCTCTCAGTTTTTTTATCTGTATTTCACGTTCTACCAAAACGATTCCTACCAATCGATTCCACACTAACAATTCCAAAACCCCCTGTGGCACCTATGAGTAGAGTTCTCTGCATCTTTCTTAAGTAGGTGTTCAACTAAACGATGGTTTCTGGGGCCCTCCTTATCCTAGCGGTAACACGCTCGGCTGTAAAGAAAGAACCTAGCAGTTAATAACTGTGGAAGCGCAAACACTAAGCAGCGAGGCGGCAATGTCACAGAGGGGGATGTAATGCCAATAAGAAGAAGAAGAAGAAGTCCAACTAAGAATCCTTCCTCTTTCTCAGCATTCGCAAGGACGTGGCCAGAACAGACCTCACCTGTTGAAGAGTGCCTTGCTTACATCTAAAAGATAGTGATTAGTCTCTTATAAAAGACTATGTTTGTACCACCTACGAATTTGTGCGATTTGCTCAATGCCAACGCTAAATTCTCGAGGAATGAAATTTCCCAAGTAATTAGGAGTTTCAAAACAAAATCTCGTTTTCCTTCAGAAATTCTTTCAGAAACTCTGTCAAGATTTTTTTTGGCACATTAAACCACTTTTAAAAATCCACGGTAAAATTGACTTTTTCAGCCATTGATTTTTTCATCCACGCCGGTTCAAGCCGCCGCCGCCGATAAAAACCAACGGCGCACCGCCGTGACGCCGCCGCCGCCGGGGCACAAGTGTCCACCACACCGCCGCCGACGACTATATGACCGGCACACATGTCTAATTTCACTGCCCTTTCCGGTTTGGTCTGGCGTTCCACATTTGGGTCCGTTTTTATTCCTGCTGTATATGAACGACGTTAATTTTGTGCTCAAATGCCTTAAACTATCGTATGCCGACGACATGAAGATATATTACTCTATAAAGCATCCTCAAGATGCAATGTTTCTGCAACAACAATTCGAAGTGTTTGCCGAATGGTGCCGCATAAACCGAATGACATTAAATGTCGCAAAATGTTCTGTCATATCCTTCGGCCGCAAACATTCGCTCTTCCTATTCGACTACGCTTTGGGAGATAATCAGCTTCAACACGAACCGACAGTCAAGGATCTCGGAGTTTTGATCGAATAGAAAATGACTTTCAAGGATCATGTAGTATATATCGTTTCAAAGGCATCTTTACAACTAGGCTTCCTGTTTCGCTTTGCCAAAGAAATTCCGGGATTTGTACTATCTGAAATCACTGTTTTGTGCAACCGTTCGCCCAATCTTGGAGCACTCGTCAGTTGTCTGGGCTCCGTATTACCAAAACGAAGCTCAGCGCATTGAATCTACCAAAAAAAATTCGTGCGCTTCGCTCTGTAACATCCAAGGTGGAGAGATCCGCTCCACCTACCAAGCTACAGTAGCCGTTGTCAGCTTATTAACCTCGACTCTCTTGATGCAAGGCGTAACGTGGCTGAGGTCTGCTTCATCGGCGATCTTCTGCGAGAAAACATTGACTGCCTGACGTTGCTCAGCTTGCTGGACATCAACACTCGCCGCCGTAATCTCCGATCACACTCGTTCATCAATCTCCCTGCAGCCAGAACTAACTATGGACTACATGAGCCGGTCCGAAGCATGTCCCGTTTATTCAATACGTGTTATTCTGTGTTTGATTTTAATGTGTCGCGAGAAACAAATAAGTGTAATTTTCAGCATATTTTTCGCTCTTGACTATAAGCTAACGTATGTACGTAGTTAATGTATTTATTTTAAGATAGCGGTCATTGGGGTGTCTATTTCACCTATTGAAAATTAATCATAATATTAATAATAATACCGAACCATACGTTCCAGCTCAGTCCAATCTTGCTGGGTGGGACAGGAAACCTTTCGACTAATATTGGAAATCGCTGCAGCTATATCTGGATGGGCGTCCACTGCGATATAAGTTGTTGTCCTACCACTTTCTAGTACTGGTTGTAGTCCGGAACAGGAATGGAATTTTCGTTTTGCTTACCGTATCCAGTGTCCAGTCCGGCGCAAACACCTCGTCCTAGTCGGTTCCATAGCGTTGGCTAAAACCTTGAGCTACCAATCGCGCCTTGTATCGGATTACTTCGCCATTCTGTAACGCATCTTAAATGCCTTTTTACAGCTTACCTTCAGGTAGAACTTCCACTGGTTGCTTTGGGAACTGGACATTGCTTTTTTGAAACTCTTCGGCTCCTCCTGAACCAGCGGTAGCTACACACGCATTCCTGCTCGGTGGCTTACCTCAATTGATTCTTTCAGACCTTCAGATTGGCATGTCATTTGGTTGATCTTTATTAGGTAGCTCTTCATTCACTGGATCGTCCCATTCATCGTTGTCATCGGATTGGAGTCTGGTACGATGGGTTCATCATGCACTTCAATGTTCGCTGGAGGAATGCTTGAAGGAATCATCAACTCTTCTATTTTAGCTTCGTCTAATGGTTGGCAAGTATCCAGGAACTTGACATCGCGACTCATGACTATTTTCCGCTTCTTGGATCCAGCAAACGATACGCTTTCGAAACATTTTTTTCATGAATTAATTTGAGTACTGCAATCAAAAGCTTTCATGTTGTTCTGTTGATTGCGCTATTCAAATTAATTAATGAAAAAAATGGCACAGGATGCTCCCTCACCAAAATTTTCGGGGAGAAATCGCATTTCGGGAAAGAAAAACAGCCTGGAGAGTGATAACCATTTTTCGCTCACTTCGATTGCCGCCAAACGTTGGTTTGCTCTTTTTCTTTCATATTCGAGACTTTTCGTGGCATCATCAATTCAAATGGTAGTAGCTTATGTAGAACAAATAACTTAATGCTTTCATGCAGATAGCGTGGTGATGTAGCTAGAGTAAGCGCATCCCTACGGGTATTATTGTCACTATTCTGGGTTCGAATCCCGGCGCGGTCATACAATTTTGTAATTGTTCTGCGATAATTTTCGCGAGAAGTGAGTGAGAGGTAAAAGTGATGAAAAGAAAAAGGATTTTCATCTAAAAGGCAAGATTTCGTTTATCTTCCAAGGCAAATTCTAGAGAAAAGATTGATGGGTGAAAGATGATCCTCAACGTAAACAACGAAAAAAGATTCTCCCTTGGCCTGAAAAACGCTTGCGTTGGTCTCACTGAAACGAAAAATTGAAACCCTGACTGTATGTGATTCATTGATCTTCATATGTTACCTGTCAGAATCCGCATTTGATCCTACTTACAATGCGGTGTCCAGTTCGTCGTATTTCCACAGAGAACAGACGTTGAAGTTGCACTCGCTATGTTGTGATAACTTTTTACTGTTCATTTTGAAATAACTTTGGAATGTCGACGTTATCTCGTGCAGAATCAGCGCTAGCGTCATCAAAAAATGCCACTGTGCGCTAGTGTCGTTATGCATGCAAGAGCATACCAGCGCCATCGTGTTGTCAAAATGAGATTGTGAGTTGCAATGTCGACGTCGATGGCGTTGATGTTCGGTTTGTTTATTTACACATGTTTTGCAAGAAATTTTGTTCGAGCCTCCATGTCTGTTCTCTGTGGTATATCTTAATCCGATTCTCCCGTTTCTGGCACTGTCGATCAGCTTCTCTTTCACCAAGGTCAGCGTCAGATCTTCCTCCGCCCTAGCCTTCAGAGCTACAATGAGGATCTTGTATTCCTCTGGTAGGCTGCTTAACAGAATGGCTACCAGAAACTGGTCATCGAGCACGTTGTTGGGCTGCGGATCGTTCAACTTCTGGAAAAAAAAACCGTTAGGGCCGAATTTCCATGTTCCCATTTTTGTCCAAATGTAATCGACAAAAGGCGTGAAATTTTTCAAACTTTTCCCGTGCTTCGGCAGCAGATTTGGCCGCAGCAGTCGAATAGTCTTCCAGGCAGTGGTTTCCGGTTCAAAATTCTTATCCTTTACGATGGTTCAAGATTCTTCCTTGACCAGAAGCAGCTTCAAACGGAAACTCCAGTTGTTGTAATTTGTACCGTTGAGTTTCGCAAACGACTTCTCCATTTTCAGCAGCATGTTCGATTCTCCAATAAAAAATATCTTCAAACTTCACCGGTCTTAATTCCAATGCTGGGCCCATAACCTATTGGCATCGCTAGAAAAGTTAATCGTACCGGTATACTGAAAACACGTCTGTCTGCAACTGTGGTTTGATGTGAATTAATTTTATTAAGGCTAATTAAACATTAACTGACTTCGTTACGGCGTTACGGCCCATGCGGGCAGCAGAAACTACGTCCAAGGGCTTGACGATCCCTCCCCAGGCCATCTGCAAGTTGTGGGGCTTGCCTAGGATGTGGTGGGGTTTGACAGTGGGCCCTGTTAAACTCCTATAAAAAGCTGCATGTATCCGCAAGTAGGCCCCACCAAAGCGACCGTGTGCCGCTCAAAGCGCACAAGCCCAAGTCCTGGTGTCAGGTGGGACACAAAACAGACCTAAAACGACGGCCCTCTGACGAGACAGGAGGTTTGCGCAGGCCCAATAAGCCGCCTGTAAAACCAATAATTACGAGCAATATTGGAAACTCGGAACATGGAACTGCAAGTCGCTATGTTTCGCAGGTTGTAACAAGATACGTGTGCATAACTCCATTTGATGCTAGCGAAGCTCGACGCAGTGCTAGTCAATGATGGTCCCGCTAGCACGTTCAGAAGGAACGGGGTCATGGATTGACGTAACGTTTGTCAGTCCTGGTCTGGCACCAGACTTGGACTGGAAGGTGGACGAGGGTTACACCATTAGTGATCATCTAACAATTCGCTTTAAGATCAATTATGGCGTGAAACATCCGAGGTTCGGGGTTTTCTGGTGAAGGTGAACCTATGCGAAGGAACCAACACGAATCCGTGATGTGACGCCTACAGGATACTGATGGCCAAGGGGGCTATTGACCCAACCCCCCCCCCCTCCCAAACGATCTCCAGATAGGTTGGCGAAGATTATCGAGGCACGTTTCCAGTCCCGAGCCACAAGTTCCTGGTCTTCTGCACCGTAAGGCAAAATGGGTGCGGCCGCAATAGTGGCTACGGTGACAAACGAAGAGTAATTCGGGGTGGCCAAATTCCTGGTAACGAACAAAGTTCGAGGACCTGATGGAGTTCCGAACAGCGCTCTCAAGGCAGCAATCATTACGAACCCGAACATGTTCAGACTAACTATGCAGAGACGCCTTGATGACGCCTTGAATTCCCCAAAAGATGGAAAAGGCAGACATTAGTGTTGTTGCCGAAGGCTGGGAAGCCGCCGGGCGACCCATCGGCGCATAGACCAATCTTATAGACCCGACGTACAAGTTGCTAGAGAGGATTATCCTCAACAAGCTGACCCCGTACTCAGAGGGTACGAATGGCCTGTCATGCAATCAGTTCGGTTTTCGCAAGGGTAAGTCCACGTTGGACGCTATTAACTCGGTGGTAAAGACCGCCGAGATAGTCATCTAACAGAAAAGGCGAGGTATTCGATACTGTGCGTTAGTGACACTTGATGTGAAGAACGCATTCAACAGCGCAAGCTGGGATGCCATCGCGTTCTCGTTAAACCGACTTAGCCTGCCGCTAGGCCTGTATCGGATTTTGTAAAGCTATTTCAAGAACCGTGTACTATTTACGAGATCGATGTCGGTCAGAGAAGCGTTCCTATTACCGCAGGAGTTCTGCAAGGTTCAATACTGGGCCCTTATGATTGACGGGGCTCTGAAGCTAAAGTTCCCTCCTGGTGTTAAGATAGTCGGCTTCGCCGATGACGTAACCTTAGAGGTCTACGGGGAGTCAATTCTTGAGGTAGAACTGACCCCAGCACACGATCAGCACGAAGGTGGATTGGATGAGCGCTTGAGACCTGGAGCTCGCTCAACATAAGACGAAGGGCTTATCGTCAACAACCGCAAGACGGTACAACATGCAGTGATTCATGTGGGTGAAGTCACGATCACATCAAAGCAAAGTTTGAAGCTCCTTGGGGTCATAATAGACGACATGCTGACCTTCGGCAGCCATGTCAACTATGCGTGCAAGAGGGCTTCGACTGCTGTTGCTGCATTATCGACAGTTCAACAGTCCTAAGGTGTGCTTTGGGCGCAAAATGCAACCATAATAAATTGTTGTTTGGCTGAAATAGAGCTTAGCTTGGATTGACTACATATTAGGTAAATCTAATCCCAAATCTCCAAAAACATGCGACAGGTAACAGCGAAAAGAAGTTTTTCATCTTTGTTCAATTGCGCTTGTAGCAAGTACAAAATAATTCAGATGAGTTAATAAACCTATATTGAAAGTATTGTAGTCTATTTACCTATCATTTATTTATTAAAAGAATGAACCTGAGATTGAACACGCGATACAGAAACGGTAATCACTAGAACACCGGTTCGTCTTGAAAATTGTTGTGCGTCTGACAAAGGGTAAAAACATCGAAGATACCGAAACGCCAGCCAAAAATCAAAACCTACTAACCCCAAAAATAACTCACCTCGAATGGGACAGCCATAATCAGTTGACATCACGCCTTGAGAAAACACTAATTTATCAAATCTCGCGGCAGCAGCTCCACAAAACTAAACTGAACCGAATCACACACACAGAACGTCGCAATAGCTCCGCTATGTTCGAAACAATCGAAACGTATTACCTTCACGAATTACCAGAGCCAAGAAAAATCATGAATGAAAATCTTCACCCTGTTCTCAGCTTCGCTTTCAGCGGGAGGTCGTGCGGCTTCTGTTATTCTTCAGCTCACACACTTTTTACACTTTCCCAAGCAATTCAAGCAGCGTTGTTTTGATGAAAATTCTTCCGCCCTTCTCTTCGCGTTACCGCTGCTGCTAAAACAAAAATGGATATTTTCACACAACTTCCAACAGAACGAACCAGCACGCGGCTGTTCATGAAACTGTGACTTTTGCACCGTCACCGGACCCCGATGGATAACTAAATTTAGGCACCCTGCAAGACTTCACAAAACACCTTCTTCTTGCGGCGAGCTCATTCAACCAACAACAGAACACGGTGCACGCTGGTGGTTGCTGTTGGCTCACCTTCCCGCGACCTGGCGCGGCTCGCTCGTTTGCCGATTGCAAGGTGTTTCCTTCTCACGTTGCAGAGCTGGTTGGTAACTATGTGCTTGCAATTCTTCAACACAAATCCATCACCACGAACACGTGAAACATAAGAGTTTCGATCACTTTGCGACCCCCTCCCTAGATGGGTTTCGGCACTACTGGCTGGTTCACTTCAGCCACCCACCACAACTAACTGTGCTCGAAGCGTCATTCACTGTTGTTGGTACTACTAATGCGCTTTCGGTGATTGGAAAACTGGCGACGCCGACGACGATGATGTAAACAAATATGCGGAAAATTCACACCTGAATAATTTCTTTCCTCTCACCCGCTCCGTTTTGGGGAAAGATTGATTTAGCAGGAAATTACGCCAATCCGATAGGGCTTCGGATTCAATTGAGACGCAATTTCAGCACAACCTTGTCCAAAGGCAAATATTGCGCCGCCGGTGCGTTTCTTCTTTTAGGCGGTCTTAGGCAAAAATTGTTCCGCTAACCGTTGAGAAAAATCTGTAAAGAGAAAAAAGACGAAAGTTGGTAAGATTTTCAAATACAAAGCGGAAAAATCCGTTAATCGTGTCACGTCAAAAAACTTCCCTAAACTGTACGCTGTAAAATGCAAAGTTGCTGGAAAATAGGCAAAAAAAAAGTTTCGGATTAAAAACAAACCTCAATACATATTTTCATCCCTTATAGTTGATTAGACCTGTGCGCCGGTCATATAATCGGCGGCGGTGGCGTGGTGGTCACTTGTGCCCCGGCGGCGGCGGCGTCACGGTGGCGTGCCGTTGGTTTTCATCGGCGGCGTGAAGCGGCGTCAAAAGTCAATTTTACCGTGGATTTTTGAAAGTGGTTTAATGTGCCAAAAATGTTCTTGGCAGAGTTTCTGAAAGAATTTTTGAAGGAAAACGAGATTTTGTTTTGAAACTCCTAATTACTTGGGAAATTTCATTCCTCGAGAATTTAGCGTTGGCATTGAGCAATTCGCACAAATTCGTAGCTGGTACAAACATAGTCTTTTGTAAGAGACTAATCACTATCTCTTAGATGGAAGCAAGGCACTATTCAACAGGTGAGGTCTGTTCTGGCCACGTCCTTGCGAATGCTGAGGAAGAGGAAGGATTCTTAGTTGGACTTCTTCTTCTTCTTCTTATTGGCATTATATCCCCCTCTGTGACATTGCCGCCTCGCTGCTTAGTGTTTGCGCTTCCACAGTTATTAACTGCTAGGTTCTTGCTTTATAGCCGAGCGTGTTACCGCTAAGCTAAGGAGGGCCCCAGAAACCATCGTTTAGTTGAACACCTACTTAAGAAAGATGCAGAGAACTCTACTCATAGGTGCCACAGGGGGTTTTGGAATTGTTAGTGTGGAATCGATTGGTAGGAATCGTTTTGGTAGAACGTGAAATACAGATAAAAAAACTGGAGAGAAATACAAAGTAGGAATGGGACGAGCCTATAATTGAACCACGATCTCTTGCTTATAAGACAGAAGCGATAGCCACTAGATCACCGAGCTCGTCTTGGCAAAATCCTATGAGAATTTCTGCGGAAACTCATATAGCTATTCTTCCGAAAATCCATTTACGTTCTCTTTAGTAAAATCATACAATATTCCTGCTGGAATTCATTCGAAATTTATTAAGGAATGAAATAGTTTCCGATGGTATTCGTAGAAGTATTTCCGAAGGAATTACGTGAAGAATTTTCGAAAGGATTCCTAAAGGACTTTCTGAGAGAATTCCTGATGTAAGGCCCGAAAGAGTTTGGGAATGCGTTTTCGGCAAACTTTTTGAAGGAATTTCCGGAAGACAGACAATTTAAAGAAAAATTCCTAACAGAATTTCCGAATGCATCTCAAATGCAATTATCAGAGAAATTTCCATTTTTTTAAAGACGAAAAAAAATCAAAAGTAATGGAGAATGTTGTAAAGTAATTCCCGAGGAAAATGGAAGGAATTTCCTGAAGATTACCCTGAGAATTTTCCAAGCAATTGCTTAAGGTTCTTCTGAAAGAATTCCTATGGGAATTTAAGGAAAAATTGTCAAGAAGCTTGCTAAGAAACCCCTACAGAAATTTCTAAGAAATTTCCGAAGTAATTTCTAAAAAAAATCCTAAAAAAATTTCAACTTTTGCAAATTTTCAAAGCCTAAAGGAATTTGCGAAGGGATCCGTAAATGAATTTCAGAATGAATTTTTAGTAATTTTTTGAAGGAATTCTAAAACGGATTTTTGAAGGATCTTCTTAAATATTTTCTGATGATATTTCAAAAAACTTGTGAAGGATTTTCGGAAGGCATATTCGAGAGGATTTTGTGAAGCATGGAGGATGTAATTTGGTAAGGAATTCATGAAGTTTGTCCAAAGGAATTTCCTAAAACAAATCCTGGTAGAAGTTCTTAAAGGATTCCTGAGGGAAGATTTGAAATAGTTCTTAAAAAACTTTTTTTTGAATTTTTGGAGGAATAGCTTGGGAAATTTCAACATTTTTTTTTTCTAGATTTATTTCCTAAAAATAAATGCTAGAGGGATTTTTGAACGAACTCTTGACGGAATGTCAAGAGTCAAGAGATTTGTTCTTCAGGATATTCTTCCAGGAACTTGTTCAGGAATACTTAAGGAATTTCTTAGAAATTCGCCCAAGAACTTTGCAAAGAATTCCAAATGAGTTTTCAGAAGAATTTCTGAAGGTACTTTTTGAAGAATACCTCAACGAATTTCCCAAGGTTTGTATACAAATTTGTGAAGCAATACGTGAAGAAAATTCCGAAATAATTTCTGAAAGACTTTCTGGAATTCGTTTCCGGAGTTTTTGTAGGGCTCCTTGAGGCAATTTCCGAGGGACTTACCGGACGAATCGAAAAAAAAAGGATTTTCTGGAGGAAATTGTGAATAAATTACTAAAAAAAAAAAAGTCCAAAGAAATTCCTGGAGAAATCTAGATTTTACTTCAGAAATGCCAGTAGGCACTATTAGAAATACCTCTGGAAGCTCCTCCAAAAAATTCTTCAAAAATTTGTTTATGGATCCCTCTAAAAATTCTTCTAGGAATATTTTTGGGAAGTCTTCTAGAAATACCTTCAAAAACTCTTAACAGTTCTTTAAGGAATTATTTTCGAAAATCAATTTTCTGATTTCAGATTTCAAAATTCAGGTTCTTTTTTGGAAATGCCTTGAAAAGTTAATTTGGAAATTCTTGTAGAAAACCCTCCATAATTTTCTTCAAAAACTCCTCCAAAAATTCACTTGATTAAATAATCTAAAAATTACTTCTTAGCTATATATTTTTTTGTAATGATAAACCCTAAAAGACTTTCAGAAAGAATTGTTGAAAAAAATCAGTGAATTACTGAAAGATTTTCAGAAAGAACTCATGAAGGCATTTTCGAAGGAATTCCTGCAGGAAGTTCTGAAAGAATTCCCGGAGAATGTTTTTAAGGAATTGCTTGAAGTAATTGTGAAGAAATACCTCAGGGAAAATTCGAAGGAATTTCTTATTTAATATCTTGAAGAATTTATTTAAGGAATTCATGAAATAATTTCCAAAGAAATTTCAAAAGATGAATTTCCGAAGGAGTTCTCAAGGAATTTTCTAAAGGTATTGCTTTTAAAAAATGAAGGATTTTGTAAGCATTTTTTGGAAAAACTCTTAACGGAATTTCTCAAGGAATTTCCGGAGGAATTGCTAAATAAACTTCTGAAGCAATTCCTTAAGGAGTCTGAACGGAATTTTCGTAGGAACTCGTGCAGACATTTTCGTATGTATTCCTTGAAGAATTCCGAATAAAATTCGCAAAGGATTATCTACAGAAATCGGTAATGGAAATTCTGAAGAAATCGTATGAAATTTCGTAAGGAATTTCCAAAGAAATATATAAAGAAATTTCCGGAAGAATTTCTGAAGTAATTTTCTAAGTTTTTTTTAAAGGAAACTTATAGATTCATTTCCGTAGCAATTTCTGGAATATTTTCCGAAGGAATCTCTGGAAGAAATTCCGAAGGAAATCTTAAATGAATGTCGAAACGATACTTTTTCAATTATTCCCAGGAATTCCTGGAATTGGAAGTTTTTGAAGAAACTTTTCCTAGAGCTTTCACTATAAACTATTACACAATAAAATAAAATTTTGTAATGTTTGAAACTCCTGGCGTTTCATCTAAATAATTTTACTAAATACTACGCGGCGAGGTGGCAGTTAATAAGAAAAGAAAAGGGTTTTCAACTGATGTTCGCAATATACCAAGTGATTTTGTCAATCATATTCAAAAATGATTTCAAAATAAAAATTAGTTACACGGAATAAAAAAGAATCGGGAAAGCATTCACAGTAGGGATTTAATTATTTTGCTAAATTTTGCCAAATAAGTCAACTGTCCTAATGGCGCAAATCTAAAAACAAAGAAAACTGGCCTGGTTGATTTTGATAAATAAAAAAGAAAATATTGTCAAGATAATGAATGTGCTACTTAACTTGATATTCCTGAACTGTAATGATTTGCCTACACCATTGCATTGTCGCATCCTATAAGAATTGGAGGGGGCGCTTTGAGCAAAAGCTTATGTACCACAACAAACATATTTTAGGAGTCTCCTACAAGTTTAGGTGCCCGACTGAATGAGGCCCTGACTTAGACGAATTCCAAAAACCAGTTAAACAATTTACATATGTATTATTTTACTAGATAAAGCCTCATTCAAACTCTCAATCTAATCAACCAACTTTTTCATTAACCAAGACAATGCATGTCACTACACCGACTTAGAGACACCGAGACCACTTGAGGAAGATTTGAAATTTAATTCTGCCGAGTTTACCTCAACATCATAGACGAGGTTAGTACTATTCCAATTAATTCCACCAACTTGTATTGCTTTAACGATACGTATTTCGATCTCAACTGTTAGGCCATCTTCAGTGTTTCGTTCTCGACTCGACTCAAGTTAATTGAATTTTTCATTGCGATTAGTCATTGGCGTGGCAAAATTATGATCAGCGGCGCGCCGACCCTAAATCGCCGGCGGCGGAGGCGTGAGTAAAACCACCGGCGGCGTGGCGCGGCGGCGCACACGTCTAGTTGATTCACATTTCTAAGCCGTGTAACGAGATTTAGTTCGGAAAATTTCACGGGTGGCCTATTCGCACATTTCTCCATAACCCAGTTTCACAATTTCATTATTTACATAGGGTAATTGTTAGCTTTGGCAGTCTGTATTCTATTATTGGCAGGGAGTTTTTCAATACTGATTGAATGAGCAATAAAACTTTAGTTCTGTTTGTTGAATAAGATCCAGGATTGAAAAGGTTACAAACCGTTGCTGTGGAAGAGACGAAATGAAACTAAGGTTTGTTTTGGTAGAACTAACTCCCTGATAGATAGCAAATACGTATTGCAATAATAAGAACCGAAACAAGTGTCACTAATTCCAATACAGTAGTCTCTTTACATCCAGCTATTGGACCAACCATAACATGTCGACTTGTAATCAGTTGTGTTCAAGCACATCAAATTCACGTGTTATGCGATTATTGCTATCATTCATTGCACTCTGCCGGAGTGCGCTTGCATCGAAACACTTTCAAAAACACGTTGTAACTGATTGCAGAAAAAAATCTAGCCAACTGATAACAATCCAAACACCGTTAGACAAAATCCGGCAGACCGGCAAGATAAGCCTCTGCTCTGCCCTGTAGTGCATTAAAACTCAATTTAACCCGAATGGCGAATCAGATTACGGCCCCGCGCGATGATGCGATCCATATAACGAAACGAATCATCAGTTAAGTAAACACAATTAGGAAAAAACGAGTCAACAACGAAAAACTAAAAACAACACCAACTTAGCATATATAGAGCTACATATGGCAAACAAGCCGTGCGTGCGTGCGCTTCGGAGATGAGTGCCGAATGGAATTTTAAAATCAGCTCCATCGCATGATGATGATGATGATGTTGGAGGGTTAAGTCAGTGCTGTTTGCAAGAAGCAGCTCGGGGTAATCCATCGCATGACGAGCGCATTCACATCAGCGAGAACGACGCAAAAATGCCAAAAATTCTTCTTTTGTTGCAGCATGCCTCGCAAGCCCCAAGTCAGCCCATCAGATGCTGCTCCAATGCCTATTTCGAGATATCTCGAAGCGATGCGATGGAAGAGATGGCACACACATGTTGCTCTGCTGCTGCACTGGATCGAGACGATTTTCTGCGTGACAGCCAGGCTTAAATCCTTCTTTTTTCGGAATGGATGGTACAGTGGTGTGGTGGATTCTGCGCCAAGTGTTCTTCTTCATAGAGCAATATTAAAATTTAATAACAACTTTTCGGCTGGGTTCCACTCAGCTCCATCATCGCCAAATGGATGAGCGGGCACTGCAGAAGCTTCATTGATTCTTTGCTGTTCGCATTTCTGGGTATTTATTTTTATTCCCAACACAGAGGATAGAAGTGCTCAGGAACGTTTAGCAGTTTGGCAGATTGCCTTTTTCGGAGACCTTTTAGGAACGTTATTTGACCTGCTGGAAGTAGGACACTGTGGTAGTGATTGCACATTAACCCTCCGTCTTCAGCATTACAACCATTAAAACAACTCTGACTGGACAAGAAAACAACTAAACTCGATGTAGTGCTGCCTTAACTACCCTAACTTTCAATGTTCAGTAATGATAGAACACAAGCGAAAATTAGCGAACATCGAAAGCTGGATAACCAAAAAGCAATACCATTCCGAATAGGCAAATAGGAACTCTTTAATGATCAACATCCCTGGTAATATTATATAAACGTTACATAATCCGAGGACTTAAAATTTCAAACTGAATTGGAACAGAAATGAAATTTTTGAATCAGCAAGGTAAACCAGACAAGGGTATACAAACATTCGAAGAAGTTTCCATTTTTCAACGTAGGACTACGTCTTGGTTTTCGATACGGGCATGGAGGTGCATTTCAGAATATGGAAAAATGAGACCGTCACAAAAAACTTGTAGGTTTTGGAGGCCAATAAATCGATCGTGGTTCATCTCTCACCGCCACACACCGTCCTCTTGCACACCGCCAAAGATGGTCCTAAGCACCCGTCACTCGAATACTTTGAGTGCTTGCCTCTTCGTCTCATGGTCCTAGTTTCATGTGCGTAGAGGACTACCGGTCATATGATCGTTTTGTACATGACACATTTGATGCGGGTGGGGGCAGCAGGGACTATGTCCAAGGGCTTAACTTAAAGTGACCAGACGTCCCGGATTATGGGGGACAGTCCCGAATTTAGCCTACTTGTCACGCATAGCCTGGCGTCCCGGAAAACGTCCCGCATTCCACTAATACTGAACGCTAACTGTAGTTGTCATAGGGAATATATCATAAAACCAATGGTGAGAAAAAAAACGGTTTCGTACCGGTACGGTTCAACAAAACTCAACACGTGTTCTCTGCTGCTGCACACAGTGTTCAGTACTCGCGTCGGTTCGGTTCAGAAATCTGAACCGTGTGTTGTGTACACGGAGCTCCGGTTCAGGTTTGGTTTTGCTGCACCGGTGCACGAGTTTCGCAAGTAGAAGTTGTGAACCTCAACACCGAACCCGGTTGTGTGCTCATATTCTTATTATTAAGGAAGATTGTATGACATTTGCCAGAAAACCATTTGCCAGAAATCCATTTGCCAGAATAGACCATATACCAGAAAGCCATTCCCCTGAATAGATCATTTGCCAGAATGTACCATTCCCCAGAAATAGTAAAACTGAAAATTCCGATTATATTGATGGCTAAAGAATAGAACAAGAAATTATATAAAGAAGGTAATTTTGCATAACGTGGATTTGGCATTATTTAGTAACAAAGGGATTTGCGGTATAATTTATTTTCATAAAAGGGATTATTTAACATATTAGACAATTTTCAGAAAGGTGGATACTATTTATCAAAAAAAAACATATTTGTCTAATCATTTTAAGTCATACTAGACGCCATTTGCTTTCATTGAAGAAGTTATATCTACAAGTCTAGACAAAATGTCTATCTCTAAAAAAGAAATCATATCCACAATAGACATATTCAAACACGGACACGGGCAACCACCTACGTTTAAAGAAGGGATAACATCTTCTTCTTCTTCTTCATTGGCATTAACATCCCACACTGGGACATAGCCGCCTCACTGCTTAGTGTTCATTCAGTACTTCCACAGTTATTAACCGCGAGGTTTCTAAAACAAGTAACCATTATTAGATTCGTATATCATGAGGCTAACTCGATGATACTTTTATGCCCAGGGAAGTCAAGACAATTTCCAAACCGAAAATTGCCCAGACCGGCACCGGGAGGCGAACCCAGTCACCCTCAGCATGGTCTTGCTTTATAGCCGCGCATCTTACCGCTAGGCTAAGGAGGACACCGGAATAACATCTATCCTTGCCTTAATCGGAGCAAGTACCTTTTTTCTTAAGAAATGTATCATATCGACCATTGCTTCATTTCTGACAAACGCTTATTTGCAAAGAAGGGATCACATTCACCTTTGCCTTAATTCGGACAAGCGCCTACTTTTTAAGAAGGAATCACATTCACCATTGCCTTAATCCGAGCAAGCGCCTTCTTTTAAAAAATGAATTACATGCACAATTACCCTTATCCAGAAAAGCGCCTTCTTTTGAAGAAGGGATCATATCGACCATTGCCTTAATCCTGGCAAACACCTATTTTTAAAGAAGGGTTCACATCCACCATTGCCCTAATCCGGGCAAGCGCCTACTTTCAAAGAAGGTATCACATTCACCATTGCTTTTATTCGGACAAGCGCCTTCTTTTGAAGAAGGGATCATATACACCATTGTTTTAATCCTGGCAATCGTCTATTTTTAAAGAAGGGTTCACATCCACCGTTGCCTTAATTCCAGCAAGCGCCTGCTTTTAAAGAAAGGATCACATCCGCCATTCTTGCTACTATAATCGGCTTATGTATGCATACGTCTTATGTACAGATTTTCAATTCTATTATCGACAACAACAAAGCAAAATTATAAAAAATGTCCCTTATGCCAAATGACCCTCTCTTTTAACGCTGTATATGTATCTCTGTTTGAATTTCCAGAAGCACTGCGTTCAATTGGACTGCTTTTTGCCCAAACTCGAAAACCTGGTTTCTTAAATACCGTGTTCGGTTTGCTTAATTTGTTTGTACCGAACCGAGCACACAATTCAAATTGCGTGTACTCGTACCTAAAAATGAACATTGGTATGAACGGTGTTGACAGCCTCGGTTCGGTTTTCGAGCACTTGCTAGCACCCGTGTTGTGGTTTTGGTTTCGTGAACCAGCACATGTACGCACCGGTTGGTTCAGTTGCCCATCTCTGCATAAAACTAGCTGTTAACGGCCTGTTTAAAAAATAATTTGGTGACAGCGGCAAGTGCAAACGCTAAGGAACCGGCCACAATGGTAAGCGCAGCGGCGCGTTTTGACAGAAAATACATGGGTTAACTTCAAAACGCGCTCATCATTGTAGCATGACCTTAAGCAATGACGAAGAATTTGACAAAAAGCAAAAAGGGGTGCTAGACAACGACGACCAGAAATGGGGCGATGGGAAAGGGGACCCAGTAGAGGGAGTGGTATGATAGCACGCGTTGAGACATTTAAGAGTGTTCTTGCTGGCTAGCAGGATCGCAGATAGAAAGCGTCCTGTGATCATAGAACTGTGTTAACGGTAACTCTGTAGAATTTCGGTTGTACCGTGACAGGCAGTGACGTTCATCCAATTCATCGGTGGAATTGCCGCGCACATATTTGCCTTATCCGCCCGCCATCTTTCGCCAAACCAGCTGCTGACGGCTGGTAGAAAGTGGGATCCGTCACACATTAACAATTGACCAGGGATTGAATCCTAAAGAGAAAGAGCAAGTCTCTCACTTATCATCCCTGTATACATATATGATATGTAGCATACCACGAGAAACTTTTTTCGCAAGCTGTCATGATAGAGAACTGATTCGGGATGTTATACCCCATGGTAAATTTCTTTTAGAAAGCTCCAAATGCGGGGAGCATTGGCTCTGATGATGCATTTCAACATTTTCTACACAACTGTGCAGTAACCAACACGAAACGAGCGAAAACAAAGCGAGAATCACCATTTTTCTGTGGGGGCTGCATATCCGATTCTGTTTTTTCGCACTTGTATACAAGTTTGATACATTTGTTATCATCGCTTGTTATGATTCGGAACAGTTTTTGCCTCTCTTTTATCGTTGTTCGTTATCTATTGAGAGCGATTTCTGCAATCCCTGTCATTGACCCATCGATGACGCCTCAGCGTGCAAATTCGTCTGCTTCATCATCTTTTACGAATATCCATCTGAGAAAAGCTCCATTCCACACGGCCTGTCGCCAAAAAATCTTCCATGACAATCACGACGCCAAGTCAGCTTCAGTGTAAAGAAAGCGGAGATCAATCGGGGCACGTTGACTTGTTGGAAACATTGGGGATTCTACTAAACCAAGCCCAACCATAGGCTCCGTTCGTTGAAGCCCCTCTAGCATCGAGGCCGCTAAAACTGCAACAAAGTGCTCCTGTCCGTTTATCTTCCAGCCGAACTACCGAATAAATTAAAAAAAGGAATTTTTTCTTGATTTTCATCAGCCGAAAACACCCTCATTCAAACAACTTTGGCACGTTCCCGTCTGAGACAAAGTAGTACTCCCGGGGTCAACTTTAGTTTCACCACGATGAACCTGTAAAGTCTGGCAAATTTATGGAATCCTTAGGAAATGGAATATCTGGAAAATCTGTAACAGATCCAAAAAATCTGAAGCTAAAGCGAAACTTGAGCAGCCTAAAGAATCTACTGAACTTGAAGAACTTGAAGTATAAGTAATTTTGAGAATCTTGACAATTGCCATAAGTTTTAAAGAATCGAGGCGTTCGGAATAGGGTGGTCTAACCGGTAGTACCGAAACCGGTAATACCGGTATTACCGGCCAATTTTAGGTACCGAAAATACCGGTATTAGAGACGGAAAATACCGGTATTTTCGGTATTTAAAATTTTGCTGTCAGTATAAAAAATCTCGAATATTTTTTTCCTACTTATATCAGCTCAACTGCCTGTAATCGCATATCTGTCGCATATAAATAGGAAAACTAGCATAGATAGGACAAATATTCAGTTATAAGCAGTAAAGACTCATCGAGCAAAAAATACAACAATTAAATGCGTGCATGAGTAACTTTGCCCAAGTAAGCATCATTGACGACGTTTACGGTACAACAAAAATCGATCAACATCGTCATTAATCATACCTGTTGCTTCATTCTCTTATCTATCTGTCAAACTGCGAATGACTTTTTCTTCAATAAACATTGTTGATATCGTCGTAAAATTTCCCATAATGTATGAAATCATGAAAAAGGTACGAGCCGTAGTTCTTTTCCGGAAATCACCTGAGAAATACGATTTTCTGCAAACATTCGTCCGTCCTGAATTCGGAAATCAATTTGGATTAGTGGCTTGTGCCAAGGCACGCTGAAATAATTCAAGCCCTCGAACCTGTTCAAGCTGCTGTGAAACTACAGAAGCCACAAAAATCTCCGCCACTATTTCGATGCTTTTAAGGAATGAATCCAAGAGAGACGATCCAAATACGCCGATCTTTTTGCTTTTTTGAATAATTCTTTTCGTGAAGCAATTAACCAGAAACGATTTTGGCGTTTTCTTCGAGGCACCCAGAGCTACTTTGATTAAGAAAGCGTATGGGATCTTGAAGCGTCTAATCATTCTTGATGCGATCGTTGAGACTGAGGCAACGACCATACCTGACGACCGGTACGAAGAAGATGCATCTATGGATATTTTTCTGCTTTGTCGGTTAAAGAACAACGTGTGAAGAGACTGTAGCAGATCAAAATACTTGCGTTGCTGGTGGCAAATACGTTGACGCCAGGTTCCTTGCATACAATCCGTAAGGAATTCACCTACTAGAAATCGGAAGGGAAGCGCAAGTATTTGACACTGATTTCCGACGGTTATGGAACCATTCGTCCAACTTCGATTGAACTCCCAGGGTTGAACCAGAGAGGGCATTCTCAGTAGTTTACAACATTGCTAACAAAATCCAATGCGGATTAGGAGATGAGTCGCTCAGTATGTAATGTCTAGTTAAGTGTCGCTTTGCTCAGCTTACCAAGCAATGATTTTAACATTTGAAGTTTGTCAACAAATATAGTTTTTCATTCAAAAGTTCAAATCATTTTTTTTTTCTTTTACTACCTGAAGTTTTCACAAAAACCGGTATTCTACCGGTATTACCGGTATTGACTCCATCAAATACCGAATACCGGTATTTGACAAAAATGGTCAATACCGACTACCCTAGTTCGGAAGGATCAACCAAAGTTGTGTTGAATTCTATGAAATCAAGTAGCTAGCATCATACTGGATGTTGTGGGTTGATAGGAAAAAAAATCTGCTTTAAAACGACATGACATTTACACAACACCCAGTAGACACGGAGAGATTTTTTTCTCCTTACCGGAGCGGAGAATCGAACCCACACTCCATAGCACATGCGTCTAGACGATTGACGTTGCTAACCACACGGCCACGAAGCCCACGCTATCAAAATGAATAATTCATAAGGTGTCCCGGATTGACCCAAGACAAATCTGGTCACTTTAGCTTAACTGCCCCTCCCCAAGCGTCTGCGAGTTAGGGAGAACTGTCTAGGACGTGGTGGGGTCTAGCAATGGGCTCTGCTAAATCCCTCCCAAAAAACCACAAGTGTCCGTAAGCAGACTCTATCAAATCTACTGTGTGCCATCAGGGATGATCCCAGTAAGATCCTGATTATGGTATACTGGTTGCATGATATTGGACCTTGTCTCTGGATATTGGAATAATGTGAAAGCGAGGGCTGGTAGTCTGGTTATTCTATTCTCTTAGTAAGTTCAGATGGCACCGACCTGAAACGGCGAATGAGCTAATGGTCAGGCTGTCTGAGTGGAAGCTGCTCTTTCCTGACTAGTGCTGATCTGGCTCTGAACACGAAAGTGTCAACCCTCGCATGGCCTCCCTGCATGCCGCAATGTATGTATAGATAGATAACCATGGGATCGTGAAGGCGACTACACCAGCAGGATTCGACAGCAGCCGCAAGGAAGACACAACAGCGATGATTCCAGCAAAAACCAAAATTTCGAGGGAGGCAGGTGAGGCGAATGGCGGGAAGGAGAACCCTTTCGCCAGGCGCAGTGGCCTTGATCGGTCACCCCAAAGGTTGCCAAAGGTTGGGGAGGCGATGGTGAAGCTCGTGGTGGGTCAGACGAGGTGTCGGTCGATGTTAAAATGGACGGCCCCACTCTGACCAAGGTCATAAACTCGGTGATGAACAACCATGAGGACAGTGGAAGCCAGACCATGGAGGTAATCGGACGTTTCGGACGTAATTATGTCCTTCCTGGACAAGCGAGTCAACTACAGTAAGGACTTGAAACAGGCAGTATTGATCCTCTGCGCTCTGCGCGAAGTCGGAATGGAAGACCTTGCTGGAAGCCAGTAAGAAGGCGGAGCACAAGATCCGCCTTCTTACTGAAGAGAAGGAGTTGGCGGTGAGCCAAGCGGTGAAGACCTCGAAGGAGGCCGAATCGAAGATTCGCCTCCTTACAGAGGGGAAGCAGCTGGCGGAGAGCCAGACTGCAGAGCTTCAGAGGCGGATGGCAATCAGCGGAGCAACTCCTAAGCTAAGTAAGGTCACGCAGGAGTCGGATCTGAAAGTAGCCAAAAAAGCCTCGGTTTGGACAGTCGAGAGCGTCCGAGTGGATAAGACCGAGAGAAAAATAGTACCTCCACCAAGGATGATACCAGAGGATTGCCGGGAGGAAAAGCTGCCATGAACGGCAGTCGTGAATCCAAGAAAGGCGAAACGGAGTCGTCAGCAGGTCGCAAGGAGTGCGACAAAAGGAGCGGAGCAGGTCACTGCTAAGAAGGGTGTGAAAAAGGGTGCGCCTTCCAATGGCAGTGACAAGCGAAAGGACAGAGTCGAAGCGATTATCGTCAAGGCTGACGATAAAAGATATGCCGATGGATGTCTTAAAGACTATGAGAGGCAACGAGAAGCTCTAGGAAGGGATGTCAACTGCATCCGAGAAACGCGAAAAGGCGAGATGATTCTCGGAAGAGGCTCAGAAGAGTTCCGAGTATAAAAAGTTGACTGAGGAGGTCCTGGATGACGGGGTTCAAGATAGAGCCCTGTGCCCAGTTTTGAACATCCAGTGCAAGGGCATGGATGAGATAACCGAAGCCGGAGACCTGGTAGACGCACTGAGGGATCAGTGCAATGTCGAGATCCAGGAATCCGCGATTCGGTTACGCAAAGGCTTTGCGGGAATGCAGGTTGCCTCATTCCAAGTCCTATGGCCGAGGCCAAGAAGGTGCTGGATAAGATAAAACTGAAGGTGGGCTGGTCGGTGTGCTCATTGAGCGCAAGCCAACCCAGTCATGCCTGTTACAGGTGCCTTGGCCACGGTCATAAATCCTATGACTGTAAGGGACCTGACCGTAGTAAGCTGTGCCGTAGGTGTGAAGCCGAAAACCACCAGGCTCGCACCTGTCAGGCTGCACCAAGATGTCTGATCTGTCCTCCGGGGGCAGACAAAAGGCATCTCACCGGTGCTCAGGCCTGTCCGGCCTCTAGAAGGGTCCAGACATGCAAGTAACACAGCTAAACTTGAACCACTGCGAGGCGGCTCAACTGCTGCTACAACAGTCGGTTATCGAGTGTAAAGCTGATGTTGCCTTGCTGTCCGACCCATACCGTATCCTGCGGACAAGTCCGGTATGGTGGGAATTTGGACTTGTGGGCGATACCCCATCCAGAAGATAATATCTTCTCCCGACGATGAGGGTTTTGTCATAGCAAAGGTAAACGGAGTTTACTTTTGTAGCTGCTACTGTCCTTCTAGATGGAGTATAGAGCAGTTGGGGCTCCCGGTTCACTAACGCTAGATGTCATATCCTGCTAGAGTCACTAGCCCTATTGAACGTAGTTCTGCTGAACGAAGGTCAAGTGCCAACGTTTAGAGGACCGAGTGGTGATTCATGTATCGACGTCACCTTCTGCAGCGCAGGATGGACGGAAGAACCAGTATGGATGATCCACGAGGGTCATACTTCTAACGACCATCAGGAGGTATGTTTTATGGTCGAGTATACCCGGAAAAGTACGACAAGACGAGGCGGTGCAACTGATCCCGGATGGCACACCTCACAGTTCAATCAGGAACTGTTGGAGGAAGCGCTGCGCTGGGAAGGTCGAACAACAGGACTTCGCGGTAACGAATAAACAGAGGTACTAACACGTGCCTGCGATATAGCAATGCCAAGGAAGACCTAGCCCCCCCGTAAACGACAATCAGTGTACTGGTGGTCTAACACGATCGCAGATCTTCGTAGTACCTGTCTTAGACCTAAAATAAGGTTGCGACGTGCTAGAACAGACGCTGCGCGACTCGATAGACGCGGGGTATTCCATACAGCGAGCAGAGCTCTGAACTACGAGATTAAATGTAGCAAGCGGGCCTGCTTAGAACAGCTGTGCAGGATGGCGAATGAGACCCCATGGGGAGATGCGTACAGGATAGTGATGTCTAGGACCAATAGCACACATCCTGAGAGATCCCCAGAGATCCGAGGCATGAATCATCGAACTGGCCCGCTACACCGTACGAGTCAGTCGACGTGGTACCGCTAGTGACTAACGAGGAGCTTATCGTAGCTGCAAGAAAACTTAAGCTCAATAAGGCACCAGGCCCGGATAATATTCCAAACCTGGTCCTTAGACATGCTATTCTTGCTGATCCAGATATGTTCAGGAGCTGCCTCCAAAGATGCATGGACGAAGGAAACTTCCCAGATCGTTGGAAACGGCAGAAATTGGTGCTATTACCGAAGCCCGGCAAACAGCCGGGAGACCCCTCGGCATATAGACCAATTTGCCCACTCAATACAGCGAGAAAGCTGCTAGAGAGGGTTATCCTGAATAGATTGTCGGCTTATATAGAGTGAGCTGGTGGTCTATCTAGCAACCAGTATGGTTTCCGTAAGGGCTGTTCTACCATCGAAGCAATTCGATCGGTAACGGATACGGCTAAAATAGCGAGAGGTTTGAACAGGCAAGGTATTGCGTTCTGCGCATTGATTACACTTGATGTAAAAAATGCGTTCAACCCTTTTGTTACCAACAGGGTACCCGGGTACCTTTTTCGTTTTCAAGTGATTTTTTTAGGGTTCTAAACATCGCAGGAAATTGAAACTCCGTGACATCTTCAAACTCGGCAAAATTAAGGTTTGGGTGGTATGAAAATGAAAATCCAGTAAGGGGGGGCTTGGGGAGGGGCTTCTGAATATTTTTACCCCGTAACGTACCGACAGGGTACCCGGGTACCCACGCTTTGGTATGACCATAACTTCATTAGTTTTCAAGCGATTTGGATGATTCTGTTTGCATGGATTAAGAAATTCATCCTCTATCCGAACCGTATCACATAGGACCGATCCGGATTACCCGGTTACCGGAATTCTGGATTTGCTAGACCATGTCTCAAAAATGCAGAAGTTGATCTTATAGAATCCAAATGATGATTTATTGTATCCTGAGTAACCAGTTTCGCAGAAAACTGGACTATGACTTCTCAACGTATTAGGACCACGGTATCATATGAAGTCGGAACGGACATCCCGGAATAGGTTCCCGTGGGCCCTATAGTGGCCGCAAATTCATTCTGAAGGAACCCTGGCAATACGGGTATCAAAATTTTTGAAATTGTTTCGGAAACATGTTATTCATATAGTTGAGACCATAGGATGGATATGGGCTGCGAAATGATGAGTTGACATCCGGGAAGGGCGCCTAACATAGCTCTGGTCCTCACAAGTTCCAATACTCACGCTTCCACGGATCTTCCGATGACAATTGACCGCCAACTAAGGGTTGCGTACTTAGCTGGTAGTGTAGCCTGGGCACTGTTGTCCTTCTGACATGAGCTAGAGTGAGAGGATGCGTCATGTGGGGTCTGCCTAGGATGTGGTGGGGTACGACAGTGGGCTCTGTTGAACTTCTATAAAAAGCTGCATGTGTCCCCAAGCAGGCCCTATCAAAGCGACCGTGTGCCGCTCAAAGCGCACTAGCCTAGTCCTGGTATTGGGTGGGACTTTAAACAAATTTGACCCGACTGATCCAGCGTCTGTTTACCAAGGAGGTGCGGCTCCAACAGCGTCTGGCCTGGCATCCAGCGGCTGAGTATGAAATGCTATTCCCCGGAAGCTATACCTAAGATTGCAGCCCCATCCCGGTGGATAGGGAACCTTGGGCCAACAACCTACTGTTCCCGAAACATCAATTTGTTCGAGAATCCGATAATGAAAGAATACGGACTGATTTTACGGCGACGACTCTTAGCGCGAAACAACGGACACAAATAGGAACATGGAACGTTTTAACCCTAGCCTAGCAGGGTAAATTGGCACAACATACCAATGAGGCACGCCGCATGAAGCTTGAGATCCTGGGACTGAGTGAAGTCCGTTGGCCAAACTTTGGAGAACACAGAACGCCGTCGGGACAAGTTCTGCTATACTCTGGTTTACGAGGTGAACACGCTCCCAGGCATCGCGGAGTTGGCTTCCTACTAAGCGCTCAGGCACACTCTGCGCTTATGAAGTGGGAACCTATAAGTGAAAGGATAATCGTTGCCAGATTTAGAACACGGGTCCGAAACCTTACTATAATCCAATGTTATGCGCCAACCGATGCAACAAAGAGAACTTCTACAGTCAACTCAATGCCGTCGTAGATAGAATTCCGAAGGGTGATATCAAGATCTGTTTGGGCGACTTCAATGCGAAGATCGGATCCGACAACTCGAACCATGAGCGCATTATGGGACGCCATGGTCTCGGAGAAATGAGCGTAAACGGAGAGCTATTCGCAGAATTTTGTGGTCATAACGACATGGTGATCGGGGGTTCGCTCTTCCCTCATCCACCGGTTCACAAGGTCACGTGGGTTTCCCGTGACGGCTTTACAGAAAATCAAACCGACCACATCTGCATCAGCCGAAAATGGAAACGGTGCCTTCTTGATGTACGGAATAAACGTAGTGCCGATATCGCGTCTGATCATCACCTCCTCATCGGCGAAATACGCCTGCGCATTGCGCGAATTCGTCGGCAGGAGGAAAGAGTTGGACGACGATTCAACACACGCCGACTGGAAGATGCCACGGTGAAACGGTCCTTTGTTGAAGAACTGGAGACAACCGGGGACATTCGCCTCCTCTACGATATCTCACGACGCTTAAGCGGGGCGAAGATGAATGCAACGATGCCTGTGAAAGACGCGAATGATCAGTTATTGACCGACCCAACTGACCAGCTGAAACGCTGGTTTGAGCACTTCGAACAACTTTTTCAAGTGCCAGCCAGGCCATCACCACCTCGGCATGATCTGCCTAGGATCCGACGTATAACACGCGTCAATACCGAAGCTCCATCACTGCTAGAGATTCAAACAGCCATCCAAAGCATGAAATCGAATAAAGCCCCAGGGGTCGACCGCATATCAGCCGAGATGCTCAAAGCTGACCCCATGACATCCGCTCAACTACTGCATCGTTTATTTCGAAATATCTGGGACACCGCAACTTTCCCGGTCGACTGGATGCAAGGTATCTTAGTGAAGGTACCCAAAAAGGGTGACCTGACTGTATGCGATAACTGGCGAGGCATTATGTTGCTGTGTACCGTTCTCAAAGTTCTATGCAAAATTATCCTAGCCCGGATTTAGGAGAAGATCGATGCGACTTTCCTGCGGCAGCAGGTCGGATTCCGTGCCGGAAGATCCTGGGTGGACCATATTGTCACGCTCCGTATCATTCTGGAGCAGGAAAACGAATTCCAAGAGTCCCTTTACTTGGTATTCATTGACTACGAAAAAGCTTTCGACCGTCTCAATCACGAGAATGTGTGGGGCGCCCTGAGACGCAAGGGGGTTCCTGAGAAAACCATCGGCCTCATCGAGGCACAATACGAGGCCTTTTCGTGTAGAGTGCTGCACAATGGGGTCTTGTCCGACCCTATCCGGGTCGTAGCTGGTGTGAGGCAAGGATGTATTCTATCACCGTTACTGTTCCTCATCGTAATTGACGAGATTCTGGTAGGTGCGATTGACCGTGAACCAAACCGCGGGCTGTTATGGCACGATGGAGCACCTAAACGACTTCGCACCTAAACGACACTCGCGCAGCGGCGCTCTGATATGCAGAGTAAGCTCAACGACCTTGCTGAGCGCTCCTTTTTGGCAGGCTTAGTTCATCAACGTCAGCAAAACCAAATCGTTGGATGTAAACACGGTGACCCCTTCCAGTTTCACAGTAGCCGGGCAACTAGTGGAGAATGTTGAAAGCTTCCAATATCTTGGTAGCCAAATGGCGTCAGACGGCGATACCAAGATCGACTTAGGCGCACGGATCAAGAAAGCAAGGGCTGCCTTTGCGAGTTTAAGAAATATCTGGAAAAACAGGCAGATAAGTGAACGCACCAAAATACGAATTTTTAACTCTAACGTGAAATCTGTGCTGCTATACGCTAGCGAAACATGGTGTGTATCAGTGAAGAACACTCAACGGCTGCAGGTGTTCATTAACGGATGCTTGCGGTATATAGTTCGGGCCTGGTGGCCTCACAACTGGATCTTAAACAACGAGCTCCATCGTCGTTGTCACCAGAGGCCGATAGCAACAGAAATTCGGGATCGGAAATAGGGCTGGGTCAGCCACACTCTACGTAGGGGCGGAAACGAAATCTGTAAACAAGCATTAGACTGGAACCCAGCGGGATATCGCAGCACAGGCAGACCCAGAGGCTCATGGCGGCGAAGCCTCAATAAAGAAATAAAAGAAGTCGACCGAAATCTAACCTGGCAACAGATTAAAGCGATAGCCGGGCAACGCTCAGGATGGAGATCTTTCAAGTCGGCCCTTTGCACCACCGGAGGTGTACAGGATCCATAAGTAATTGCCAAAATTCTCCAAAAACAGTAAATCCTCGACAAAAACTTTTCCAAAAATTACTTTTCCTCGAATATGACAGTAGGGCTACCTATAAAAAGTAGTAATGATTCCAAGAATTGAGTAACTTTATGATTTCTTGTCAATATTGTTCAAACACTTAAATATTCACCAGAAGACAGGAAATGAACGGTTCTAACGACATTTTATGAAAAATTATCATGTCCGTAAGTAATAATTATAATATGGAGACGAAATCACTTCATAAGAAGCATTCTTTTTCGCCGTCCGGTACGTGTCCAGACTGCTAAGAATGCAGACAGCCGAAAAACTTGAAATCAAGGTGCAAGAACCCTTCCCTTGAAAGAGAGAGCATTATTTATAAACCAAGAATGACCGAAAAAACATGCGACAGGCCACCACGAGAATGACGATGAAAACGAAAAGCATCGGTTCCCCAACGCCGCTCGGTTGCGTGTCCAAACCGCGCCAGATTCAGCATATGCCTACCTACAAGAGCGGACCCAACCAGCGTCAACCGACGACACGGTAGAAAATCTCTTCTTTGGCAAACGCGAATCACGCATCCAAGTGCCCCAAACGGGCCGGCCCAACTGTGACGGAGCGGGTACCGGCAACGCAAGCCGGTTGCGTTTTCCGAATGTTGGTGTTATTTTTGTGTTGTCGATGTCAGATTCATTTTCGTTTATGACTCGTCGGTTTGCTTGCGCGTTCTTTGAATGGCCGAGGTCCGTGATTGTTATTGCTACAGGGTGCGTTTGTTTGAAAATGAGCTAAACAGAATGAGGCCGCACTGGAAATCGCCCGCCGCACTGTTTTGCATTGTGTGAGCATTTTAGCTACACGTTTGGGAAAAATCTAGATAATGTTTTAGTGATACCCTTAATGTAGGTCACCACAATTGACTAAAACATAAATTGTTGCCGGCTCTACTCTGCCAGTAACCATTCGATGCTAATCGAAAACTAAAACAAAGTTAAGATCTTACCGGCTTGTTGGTAAATTATGCAGCAAAAATCTTGCGTGGAATGTTAGAATGATCAACCACTTAGTACAATTGTTTCACTTATCTTCCGTGTTTCAACTTACTGAAAGTTCAGCCTGTAGGCTCCGAATTTCTCAGAACGTCCGATTCGTTTCGGCTTGTTTTCAAACGTAAAAAGGAAGATACGACTCTCGCGCGTACTGATTACATAATTGGACCCCCAAGACGAGGTAGGTAGGTCGGTCGGTCGACGCTAATACATAACTCAATTGACTAAATCGTCCGCGGAGTGACTCCGGGCGGGTAATTGACATTCCAGAATGTATTTACTGTATCCACTAATCTATTCTCCACTCACCCACTGACTGAAGCCGTTTGTGCTGATTGTAGCGAGCTTAGATCTTAACCCGTCGCATCCGCTGCCAGTTAGTGTTTTGGTTATTCTCTGCTGGGCAGCCGCCCGTAAGCTGATCCGCGAGAAATTTCCCCCGTTTTCATTGTGCGATTTTCCCTACTCCACAGTAAATGGCATCTACGCTATCCGAACAGAGGGTAGACCACCACCAGCACGCGTTGGGTACGTAAAGTGTTGGTACCATCGTCATTAGCCCCGTCCCATCCAACCCAACTATATACATCGACACCAGCGCGACGACGGCGAGAGATGGGGTTTGAGAATTTTAGAATGTAGAGAAATTTCTTCCTCTTGCGAGCCAGCAGCAAACGAAAAACTGCGCAAATAATTTTCTCACCAGCTAGCTAACAGCCCCATAGCGCACTCACCCATCGTCACCATCATCTCCGTACTCCTCAGCACCCCAGTAGGCAGCGTTATGGCATCCCAATGTTTGGTCGCTAGGTAACTGGTGGTAGAATGAGCGACTTCTCAACTAACAAACAGGAATCTCCGTGAGTTGTGAAATTGGTTTAGCAGAGGCGTGTGAAGGAGTGTTTTTAAAATATCCGTTTTCGGATCAGCTTTTACTACATATGTTCACTATCATTGTTCTTGTTACGCTCTACTAATTTCCTACCAAGTGCTTTTAGTCTTTTAGCGACTTGCATAACTTTTCAGGAGGTACAAAACAAGCCTAAACTACCCATAATTATATATTAAGGTATACGTGGAAAACAATACCGAAGACCGAAACATGTGTTTTGAGAAGAATATTTATGAAATACTAGCAGACCCGACGAACTTCGCTTCGCCTAAAATTGATTTATTCTCTGATTAGTTATCGAGCCCTCATTCCAGAAGGAAAGAATCACCACAGAAAACAGGGTTTGCAGAAATCGCTCTCAATAGATAACGAACAACGATAAAAGAGAGGCAAAAACTGTTCCGAATCATAACAAGCCATGATAACAAATTTACCAAACTTGTATACAAATGTGAAAAAACAGAATCGGATAGGCAGCCCTCACAGAAAAATGGTGATTTTAGCTTTGTTTTCCTTCATTTCGTGTTGGTTACTGCACAGCTGTGTAGAACAAGTTAAAATGCATCATTAGAGCCAGTGCTCCCCACATTTGGAGCTTTCTAAAAGAAATGTATCATGGGGTATAACATCCCGAATCAGTCCTCTATCATGACAGCTTGCGAAAAAAGTTTCTCGCGGTATGCTACATATCGTATATGTATACAGAGATGGGGCCCTCCTTAGCCGTGCGGAAAGATGCGCGGCTACAAAGCAAGACCATGCTGAGGGTGGCTGGTGGGTGCCGGTCTAGATAATTTTCGGCTTGGAAATTGTCTCGACTTCCCTGGGCATAAAAGTATCATCGTGCTAGCCTCATGATATACGAATGCAGAAATGGTAACTTGGCTTAGAATCCTCGCGGTTAATAACTGTGGAAGTGCTTAATGAACACTAAGCAGCGAGGCGGCAATGTCCCAGTGGGGGATGTAATGCCAAAGAAGAAGAAGAAGATACAGAGATGATAAGTGAGAGACTTGCTCTTTCTCTTTAGGATTCAATCCCTGACAGAAACATATCTTCCCTTCCTAAACCTCCTCATGCCAGTTTTGGTTCCATTTGCTTGATTAATTCTCGAGTTATAAAGAAATTAATGTTTCATTTGTATGGGAGCCCCCCTTTGCAAAGCGGGGAGGGGTCTCGGACCATCTTAAGAACCTTCCCCGGCCCCAAAACCTCTGCATACCAATTTTCACGACGATCGGTTCAGTAGTTTCCGAGTCTATAAGGTTCAAACAGACAGAAATTCATTTTCACACAGAAAAAAAATATTGAAAAGTAATCAGCGCGTAACAAATGAAGACGTGGAAAATTACACTATTCTGGGCGTACATCGATCTTTTTCAATAAGTACGCCCTAAATGTATGCAATTTATATAGCATTATGCCACTTATTCGTATAAAAAGTTACATAATGCAATACAAATTCCATACATTCAGGTGATAATATCATTTAAATTTACGCTCTTTTTGGCATTCCTTTTGAACCCACAAATTGACAAATTGATTGACCACTATGCTACGGTAAACTTAAGGACAAGCCTCCCGGAATCCAACACAAAAAGCAACGGCCCGCGTTTTTACTCAATTCGTTCCCACTCAATTTGGAAGCAACGCACAATTCGGTACCAACATTTCCATAGGGGGCCGTACACATATTACGTAAGCACTTATGGGGGGAGGGGGGGCCTGTCAATATCTTACGCGCCATATAAATAAAAAATCTTTTGTATGGAAAAAATCTTACATGGGGGGAGGGAGGGTCGAAAAACCCAGAAAAATTGCTTACGTAATAAGTGTACGGCCCCTAGGGCGAAACTGCTTTTGAAAACAAGAGCTTCTCACGTCACTGGTAGGCTAATTGTTGCCGAATTGTCATTTTTTTTATTACAGGTTTGTTGCGTACTATCCCCACACAGTTAAAAATTCTGAAAATTACACGCTCTGTAAATATTTAAACCCATATTTTTGTGCTCAATAGCCTTTAATTTTACATCCAACTTTTTCTTGTATGCAGTAACAAGCTCCATAGTAACGACGACCTGTAATTTTTAAAAGTGATAGAAAAATGAGTCGAATCGCACGGAGCCCTTTTGTTATATCATATATGCTGTAACATTTTAATACTGTTCACCCCATAAGCGTAATATAGCAAATATATTTTTTTAAATAAAAAATAATTTGAATCATAATACGATTTTTTTTGTATAGTGTTAATAAAAATGTTCGAAAGTTAGAGGCCAAAAAAGATTCCGTTCGAAAGCCCAAATGATTCCGTTCGAAAAACCGAAAAAAAAATCCGATCGAAAGCACAAAAGGGTTCCATTCATGAAGCCCAACAAATTTTGTTTTGAAACTCAAAAGGATTCTGTTTGGAAGCCTATAAGAATTCCATTTAGAGGCCGAAAACATTCCCTTCGAAAGCCCAAATCATTCTGTTCTGTAACTCAAGAAATCAGCTCAGAAGTCCAAAAGAATTCCCTTCGGAAGCCCAAAAAACAATCGGTTTAGAAGGCAAAAGGGATTCCGTTCGAAAGCCCAAACTATTCCGTTCTGAAACCCACAATAATTCTGTTCGGAAATCTAAAGAATTTCGTTTGGAGGACCAACAAGATTCCGATTGGAAGCCGATTCCCAAATAATTCTGTTCTGAAATCCGAAAGAATTCCGATCGGAAGCCCAAGAGAATTACATTTAGAGACTCAAAGGAGTTCCGTACGGAAAACCCAACAGTATTCCGGAAGCCTAAAGGAATTCCGTTTGGAAAATCGAAACGATTCTGTTTTGAAACCCACAGGAATTCCTTTCGAAAGCCTAAATATGTAATTTCATTTGGAGGCCCAAAAGGATTCCGTTTGGAAGCCAAAAAGGGCTTTTTGAGACCCAACACGATTCCGTTCGAAAGCTCAAAAGGATTCTGAAACCTAAAATAATTCAGATCGAAAGACAATTCGAATTTCGTTTAAACCCTTTCAGGACGACTTTTGTTTACGCAGATTTGACGTACAAATGTGGAAAGATGTTTTGGGATTTAGAACGGAATGGTTTTGGGCCACCAAACAGTTTTTGCTTCCGAACGGAATCCTTTTGGGTTTCAGAACGGAGTTGTTTGGGCTTCAGAATGGCATCTTTTTGAGGTTTCGAACAGAATTATTTTGTTGCTCTGAAAGGAGTCATTTGGTTTTCCGAACGGAATTTTTATGGACCTCAGAATTTTTTTTGGGCTTCCGAACGGAATTATTTTGGACTTCCGGACAGACTTTTTTGGGTTTCTGAACGGAATGATTTGGGCTTCAGAACAGAATCCTTTTGAACTTTCGAACGGAATTCTTTCGAACAAAATTCTTTGGCTGTTCCCACAGGAATTATTTGGGTTTCCGAACGGTATCCCTCTTAACGGAATTCTTTTGGGCCTCTAAACGGAATCGTTTTGGGCCTCCAAACGGAATGGTTTAGCCTTTCGAACGGAATTCTTGTGGGTTTCAGAACGGATTTTTTTTGGGTATCAGAATGGAATGATTTGGGCTTCAAAACGGAATTTATTAGGCTTCAGAATGGAATCCTTTTGCGATTTCGAACGGAATCGTGTTGGGCCTCGAAACGATTTTTTGGTTTCCAAATGGAATCCTTGTGGGCTTCCAATCGAAATTCTTTAGGCTTCCGAACGGAATTCCTGTGGGTTTCATTTCCTTCGGAAGGTTAAACAATACCGTATGGAGGCCCAGAACGATTCCGTTCTAAAGCCCAAATAATTCCGTTCCGTGTGGGTTTCAAAAAGAATTTAGTAGGTTCGGAAGCCTAAAGAATTTAGTTTGGAGGCCGTTTAAAGGCCCAAGTGAATTCTGTTTGGAACCTCAAATAATTGCGTTAGGAACATCAGAAGAATTCCGTTCGAAAGCTCAAAAGAACTCCATTCCGAAGCCCAAATCCGAAAGAATTCCGATCGGAAGCCCAAGAGAATTACATTAAGAGACTCAAAGGAATTCCGTACGGATCTCCAAATACCGTTCTTAAACTCAAAAGTATTCCGGAATCCTAAAGGAATTCCGTTTGGAAGATCAAAACAATTCTGTTGGATGTTCCCACAGGAATTATTTGGGCTTTCGAATGGTATCCCTGTGGTCCTCTTAACGGAATTATTTTGGGCTCTCGAAGGGATTTTATTTGAAATCTTTTTGAGCTTTCAAACGGAATTCTTTTGTGGTTCCGAAAGGAATTTTTTGGGCTTCTAAACGGAATCGTTTTGGGCCTCCAAACGGAATTGTTTAGCCTTTCGAACGGAATTTTTATGGGTTTCAGAATGGATTTTTTTGGGTTTCAGAATGGAATGATTTGGGCTTCAAAACGGAATTTATTAGGCTTCAGAATGGATTCCTTTTGAGATTTCGTACGGAATGCTTTTGGTTTTCCAAACGAAATTATTTCGAGGTTTCAGACGGAATCCCCTTGGGCCTTTAAACGGAATTCTTTTGGACTTCCGAACAGACTTTTTTTGGGTTTCAGAAAGGGATTGATTTGGGCTTTCGAATGGATTCGTTTTGGGCCTACACTAAAAGGTTAAAATCATTTTCTTAACTATACAAATAAAACTTTCTTATGCTTCCGACCGGAATTCTTATGGGTTTTAAAACGTCATTTATTGGGCTTCCAAGCACAACTTTTCTGGGGCTTTAAACAGAATTCTGGAGGCCCGAAACTATTCCGTTCGAAAGCTCAAAAGGATTCTATTCGGAAACCCAAATAATTCCGTTCTGAAACCTAAAATAATTCAGATCGGAAGCCCATACGAATTTCATTATAACCCTTTCAGGACGACTTTTGTTTACGCAGATTTCACGTACAAATTTGGGGTTTTTCACTGGATCCTGCCAAAACTAGTACAGAAAGAACAGAAAAGACATTGAAATATAGGCTTCTAGGCCTTCCAAACTATTATGGAGTAGATAGATATCCTACACACTTATTTTTTTCGCCGAAATCTCAGCATTTTTTGTTTATTTTCCCGAGGTGGGAACCGCCGAGTTTCAGCAAACATGATTTTTGCCGAGATCTCAGTAAAAGTGACGTTTCAAATGCTGAGATACGATCAATATTTTGCTGAAATCAATGATAAACCAAATTTTCTGCCGAAGCTCAGTTCTGAAATTCAGATATACAGCGGTGCCCAATTTTGCCAAGCTCGAGAAAGAAAAACTTAGTGTGTATAGAGTGCATCAGAAAATATGTCCAGAAACAGAATATCCTAAATCAAAATGTATGTCCAAAACTTTCCATGTAATTATAATAAACTATTTCAAGTTCTCCAACACGTGCTGGAGTTCAGAACATGTGATCTACCCGATCAACCAAGTCCTGAATGATGTATTCGTGCAGCGCTAAATATCCCAGCAGGTCCGTTGAGCCGATAGGATTGCGCTCATTACTTTTACAAGCAACTACAGGCCCTTTATGGTTCTCCAAAACATCCTGAAATTCAGACCATCCTAACTATTTGATAAACCAAGTCCTGAATTATTTATCCCGTGCATCGCTATACATCCCAGCACGTCTGTTTAGCCGATAAGATTTCACTGATTACTTTTAGCACCAACTACAGACCTTTATGATCCTCCAAAACCGTCCTGAGGTTCAGAACATTTGATCTACCCGATCAACCAAGTCATTAACGATGAAACCGTACATTGTAAAACATTCCAGAAGGTCTATTCAGCCGATAGGAGTTCACTCATTCATTACACAAGCTTCAGTGAATCCTCCTTGAGTCATGTCAACTCGTGGAAGCATATCTCACGCTTAGGATCATAGTAACTGCATTGATTGATTTCTCTTCATCGATGGTTTCTTCTCAATATTGCAATGGATTTCAACAGTTCACGTTCGATTTTATGGTTCGGGGCGATCAAGGGTATATGCAGCTTGCACCCCAAGAACAATCAAGGGTGTAACTTCTAATTCAGCTGAGTTATTAACAAAAGAAAACATCGATGAAGAGAAATCGATCAATACAGTTACGCCCCTATAATCCTAAGCGCGAGATATGGTTCTATATTGAACATATTTTCTGGGTTACTCTGCCTTCCTTAGTAGTGCGGTACCTTGAACATCTTGTATTGAAGAACATTCAGTTTACATGGTGCGCTTGTGCGCATATGCTTTTTGGACCGGATTGGGTATAAATCGATTACAAGGATATTGCCTAAGACTTGGTTGTTCAGGTAGATACCGTGGACTAAAGTCGAGAACGTTTTGGAGTACATTGAACATCTCGTATTCAAGAAAAGTGAGTTTACATGATGCGCATATGCTCATTGATAAATAACGTTGGTTTAGCTCGAGAACGTTTTGGAGAACGTTGAGCATCTCGTATTCCTGAGAATTGATCACTTGAGGTTCAGGAAGACTTAACCTCATAGAGTGTTCAAAATTATCTTACAATGCTGATTCATTTTCATTTATTTAGTTAACATCTAAACAGATAACACTGAATCAACAATTTGACGCCACAATGCACGGTTCGAGGCCGCATCTCTCCATCCTCGGATACGCCCCACGCTCGCCAAGTCGTTCTGCACCTGGTCTGCCCATCTCGCTCGCTGCGCTCCACGCCGTCTCGTACCTGCCGGATCGGAAGCGAACACCATCTTTGCAGGGTTGCTGTCCGGCATTCTTGCAACATGTCCTGCCCATCGTACCCTTCCGGCTTTAGCTACCTTCTGGATACTGGGTTCGCCGTAGAGTTGGGCGAGCTCATGGTTCATTCTTCGCCGCCACACACCGTCTTCTTGCACACCGCCAAAGATGGTCCTAAGCACCCGTCTCTCGAATACTCCGAGTGCTTGCAAGTCCTCCTCGATCATTGTCCATGTTTCATGTCCGTAGAGGACTACCGGTCTTATTAACGTCTTGTACATGACACATTTGGTGCGGTGGCGAATCTTTTTAGACCGCAGTTTCTTCTGGAGCCCGTAGTAGGCCCGACTTCCACAGATGATGCGCCTTCGTATTTCACGACTAACGTTGTTGTCAGCCGTTAGCAAGGATCCGAGGTAGACGAATTCCTCGACCACCTCGAAGGTATCCCCGTCTATCGTAACACTGCTTCCCAGGCGGGCCCTGTCGCGCTCGGTTCCGCCCACAAGCATGTACTTTGTCTTTGACGCATTCACCACCAGTCCAACTTTTGTTGCTTCACGTTTCAGGCGGGTGTACAGTTCTGCCACCTTTGCAAATGTTCGGCCGACAATGTCCATGTCATCCGCGAAGCAAATAAATTGACTGGATCTGTTGAAAATCGTACCCCGGCTGTTACACCCGGCTCTCCGCATGACACCTTCTAGCGCAATGTTGAACAACAGGCACGAAAGTCCATCACCTTGTCTTAGTCCCCGGCGCGATTCGAACGAACTGGAGTGTTCGCCCGAAATCTTCACACAGTTTTGCACACCATCCACCGTTGCTTTGATCAGTCTGGTAAGCTTCCCAGGAAGCTGTTCTCGTCCATAATTTTCCATAGCTCTACGCGGTCTATACTGTCGTATGCCGCCTTGAAATCAACGAACAGATGGTGCGTTGGGACCTGGCATTCACGGCATTTTGAAGGATTTGCCGTACAGTAAAGATCTGGTCCGTTGTCGAGCGGCCGTCAACGAAGCCGGCTTGATAACTTCCACGAACTCGTTCACTAATGGTGACAGACGACGGAAGATGATCTGGGATATCACTTTGTAGGCGGCATTAAGGATGGTGATCGCTCGAAAGTTCTCACACTCCAGTTTGTCGCCTTTCTTGTAGATGGGGCATATAACCCCTTCCTTCCACTCCTCCGGTAGCTGTTCGGTTTCCCAGATTCTGACTATCAGTTTGTGCAGGCAAGTGGCCAGCTTTTCCGGGCCCATCTTGATGAGCTCAGCTCCGATACCATCCTTACCAGCTGCTTTATTGGTCTTTAGCTGTTGAATGGCATCCTTAACTTCCCTCAAGGTGGGGGCTGGTTGGCTTCCATCGTCCGCTGAACTGACGTAGTCATCTCCTCCGCTGCCTTGACTTTCACTGCCTGTACTCTCAGCGCCATTCAGATGTTCCTCGTAGTGCTGCTTCCACCTTTCGATCACCACACGTTCGTCCGTCAAGATGCTCCCATCCTTATCCCGGCACATTTCGGCTCGCGGCACGAAGCCTTTGCGGGATGCGTTGAGCTTCTGATAGAACTTGCGTGTATCTTGAGAACGGCACAGCTGTTCCATCTCCTCGCACTCCGCTTCTTCCAGGCGGCGTTTCTTCTCCTGAAAAGGCGGGTCTGCTGTCTCCGCTTCCGTCTATAACGTTCCACGTTCTGCCGGGTACCTTGCTGCAGCGCGACCGCCCGCGCTGCGTCCTTCTCCTCCAGAATCTGTCTGCACTCTTCGTCGAACCAATCGTTCCGTCGACTTCGACCCATATACCCGACGTTGTTCTCCGCTGCGTCGTTAATGGCTGCTTTGACTGTACTCCAGCCGTCTTCAAGGGGGCCCCTATCGCGCTCACCCTCTTCCGGCAACGCTGCCTCGAGATGCTGCGCGTATGCAGTGGCGACATCAGGTTGCTTCAGTCGCTCTAGGTCGTACCGCGGCGGTCGTCGGTACCGAACATTGTTGATGACGGATAATTTTGGGCGCAGTTTAACCATCACCAGATAGTGGTCAGAGTCGATGTTAGCGCCACGATATGTCCTGACGTCGATAATGTCGGAGAAGTGCCGTCCATCAATCAGAACGTGGTCGATTTGTGATTCTGTCTGCAGTGGTGATCTCCAGGTGTACCGATACGGGAGGCTGTGTTGGAAGTAGGTGCTACGAATGGCCATATTCTTGGAGGCGGCGAAATCAATTAGTCGTAGGCCGTTTTCGTTCGTCAGCCGGTGAGCGCTGAACTTTCCAATAGTCGGTCTAAACTCCTCCTCTTGGCCAACCTGAGCGTTCAAATCTCCTATGATGATTTTGACGTCGTGTCTTGGGCAGCTGTCGTACTCACGTTCCAGCTGCGCGTAGAATGCGTCCTTATCATCATCAGTGCTTCCGGAGTGTGGGCTATGGACGTTGATTATGCTGAAGTTGAAGAACCGGCCTTTGATCCTCAACCTGCACATTCTTTCATTGATCGGCCACCACCCGATCACGCGCCTTTGCATATCGCCCATCACTATGAAAGCTGTTCCCAGCTCGTGTGTGTTGCCGCAGCTCTGGTAGATGGTATGATTACCTCTAAACGTTCGCACCATTGATCCCTTCCAACAAACCTCCTGCAGCGCTACGATGCCGAATCCACGGTCCTTGAGCACATCGGCGAGTATGCGTGTGCTCCCGATGAAGTTGAGAGATTTGCAGTTCCACGAACCGAGTTTCCAATCGCTAGTCCCTTTTCGTCGCAGTGGTCTTCGCCGATGGTTCCGGTCCGTACTCTCTTGTTGATTGTTCGTTGCTTATGATTTTTAAAGGCTGGCTTGCAGGGCCTGACACCAAACCCCTAAATTTCCGGAGGACCATTCCTCCTTATTTCCGGTGGACCATGGTGCACAGTTTCACTTAGAGTCCCTCGCTGGCACTCGGACGATGATCAGCCGCCCCTAACATGGAGAACAGACGCTGTTGTGAGCCGATCCTGACATGGAGAACAGACGCTCAATAAGATTTGCACCTCCGGAGAGGGGCAAACCCCCTTCCCTGTCAGCATACGACCATAGTTCCCACCGGGTTGGTTACCCGATCTTCCCTAAGGTTGCTCGTATCCCGGCCAGCACCCAGTACAATGCCAGTACAATGCTGTATAGGACACAAATATTTCAGATTCATTTGCATACTCTCAGAAGCGAAAACTTCCCAAGGGTATAGTCACAATTGACCTCCGATATCTTTCCTGTAAGTGAGGACCACGCTCTCTTCTGTGATTTTACACAGCTAAACTAAAACGCTGGGCATATATGACCCATTCGTCCCGAAAGTGTTAAAGGCCCAAACAGATTCCGTTTGGAAGGCCTAACAATTCCGTTCGGAACACCAAAAGAATTCCCTTTGAAAGCTCAAAGGGATTCCATTCTGAAGCCCAATAAAATCCGTTCTGAATCCTGTGGGGTTTGGATAAGTTACTTTCAGTGTGTGGTTGAACATTAACATCTCAGCTTGTCAATTCGTGAGCAGCAAGCCATGATTCGGTCTTTTCTTGCCAGATCTCCGCGGCGTGCACACGCACTCACGATTGCTGTTCGAAAGTACAAAGGAATTAACTTTGAAGCCCAAATAATTCCGTTCTGCAACCCAAATGAATTCCGTTCGGAAGCCTAAAAGAATTCCGTTTGGAAGCATTAAAAGATTCCGTTATGAAGCTCAAATCATTCCGTTCCGAATCCCAAAAAAAAAATCCTTTTGAAAGCCACAAAAGAATTCCGTTCGGAAGCCTAAAGAATTTCGTTTGGAGACACAATAGGAATCCGTTTGGAAGCCTAGAAGTTTCCAATTGGAAATCCGAAGTAATTCAGATAGGAATCCCAATAAAATCACTTCGGAATCCTTAAATAATTTCTATTTGGAGGCCCAAAACAAATCCGTTCCAAAACATCAAGAAATTTCGTTTGGAGTAACAAAAGTATTCCGTTGGGAAGCCCAAATCATTCCGTTCTAAAACCCCAAACGATTTCGTTCGAGAGACCAAATCACTTCGTTCTGAAACCCAAAAGAATTCCGTGCGGAAGCCTCAAGAAATTCTGTTTGGAGGCCCAAAAGTATTCCAATCGAAAGCGCAAATCATTCCGTTCTGAAACAACAAAAAAATGTTCGGAAGTCCAAGAGAATTCCGTTTGGTAGCCTAAATAATTCCATTTAGAGACCCAAAGGAATTCCGTTCGAAAGCCTAAATAATTCATTTCGGAACAGCAAAAGAATTCTGTTCGAAAGCTCAAAAAGATTCCATTCTGAAGCCCAAATAAATCCGTTCTGAAATCCAACAGAATTCCGCTCAGAAGCCCAAAAGAAATCCGTTTGAAAGCCATTAAAAAAATCCATTTGAAGGCCCAAAAGGACTCCGTTCAAAAGCGCAAATAATTTAGTTTGAAAACCTCAAAACATTTTTGTGGATGCCAAAAAATATTCCGTTAGGAGGCCCAAAACGATTCCGTTCGGAAGCCCAAAAGAATTCCATTCGGAAGCCCAAAGAAATTCCGTTCAGAAACCCACAAGAATTTCGTTTGGAAGCCCCGAGGATTCCAATCGGATGCACGAATATTTCTGTTCTGAATTCCGATCTGAAGACAAAAGATGTCCAAAGGGATTCCATACAGAAGACCAAATAATTTCATTCGGAACAGCAAAAGAATGCTGTTCAAAAGCACAAAGGATTCCATTCTGAAGCCCAACTAATGCCGTTCTGAAGTCCAAAAGAATTCCGTTCGGAAGCCTAAAAGAATTCCGTTTGGAGGCACAAAACGATTCCGTCTGGAAAGCTAAAGAATTTCGTTTGGAGGCACAATAGGATTACGATTGGAAGCTCAGAAGATTCCAACCGGAAGGCCAAATAAATCCGTTCTGAAATCCGAAAGAATTCAGATCGGAATCCTAAAAGAATTTCATTAGAAGATCTAAAGAATTCCATCTAAAGAATTCCATTTGGAGTTCCACAATAATTCCGTTCGAAAGCCTCAAGATTTTCCGTTCGGAAGTCTTAAGGTCACTCCTGACGGAATCCAAGTTTCAAAGTGCTCGCGTTTTGAGGGGCACACCACTCGATACGGAAGCAACGCACAATTGTCATTTTTATTTTTTCACGCATGCTGCGACGCAAAAACTAAATCAACAAAAATGACAGATGTGCGTTGCTTCCTTATCGAGTGGTGTGCCCCCGAAAACGCGAGCACTTTGAAACTTGGATTCCGTCAGAAGTGACCTTAAAAAAAATTTGTTTGGAGGCCCAAAAGGATTCCGTACGAAAGCCGAAAATGAATCCGCTCAAAAGCTCAAATCATTCCGTTCTGAAACCCAAAACGATTTCGTTCGAAAGACCAAATCATCCCGTTTTGATTCCTAAAAAAATTCCGTTGGAAGCCTGAAGGAATTCCGTTCGGAGGCTTGGAGCCCAATTCATCCCGTCCTTAATCCAAAAGAATTCTGCTTGGGAGACTCACAAAGATTCCGTTCGAAAGTCAAAATAATTCCGTTCTGAAATTCAAAAGAACTCTGTTCAGAAGCCCAAAAGATTTCCATTCGGAAACTCAAAAGGAATCCGTTCGAAAGCCCAAATCGTTCCGTTCTGAGACACAAAAGAATTCTGTTCGGAAGCCCAAAAAAATCCATTCGCCTAAAGAGCCTAAAAGCCTGAAAGAATTCCGTTTGGAGGCTCAGAAGCAATACTGCAAAATGTCGCGATTGTCATAAGACATAGAGCAAAGCGCCTTTTTTTATCTCATGTGACCAGATAAAAGTATCGTGGGCGTTTTGATCAAATTCGCATGAAAAGATGTTGTGCTTTGTTTTAAAATTAAAATTTCAGAATTATTTCATTAGATGTATGCAAAGACTATTCGATAATTTTATCATATTCCTTTTACATCGAGTTGGAAGCGGTAATAAACACAATAATAAAGTAAATATTACACACTTTCATACCCTGTCGCGGAATAAAAATTTGTGAGATCCAAAAGAATTCCGTTCGGAAGCTCAAATGAAACCCATTGAAAACCTTAAAAAACCGTTTGAAGCCCCAGAAGGATTCCGTTCAAAAGTTCAAATAATTCCGTTCGAAACCCCAAAGAATTCAGTTCGGAATCCCAAAAGAATTCCGTTTGTGGTCCAAGGAATCCCATTAGGAGGCCTGAAACGATTCTGTTCGAAAGCCTCAAGAAATTCCGTTAGGAGGACCAAAAATATTCCGTTTGGACGCCTAAAAGCATTTTGTTTGGAGGCCCAAAAGGATTACGTACGGAAGCCAAAATGAAACAGTTCGAAAGCCCAAATCATTCCGTTCTGAAACTCAAAACTATTTCGTTCTAAAGCCCAGAACGTTCCGTTCGGAACACCAAAAGACATCGAAAGATTAAAAAATCCGAAAGAATTCCGTTCGAAAGCCCAAAATAAATACATTCGAAAGCCATAAAAAAATCCTTGTGAAGGCCCCAAACGGACTCTGTTTAAAAGCCAAAATAATTCCGTTCGGAAGCCCCAAAAAAATCAGTCCAGAAGCCAAAAAGTATTCCGGAAGGAGGCGTTTTGAAACGAAGTTCAGAAGAATTTCGTTTTCAAACTCACAAGAATTTCCTTTGGTGGCTCAAAATGATTTCATTTGGAAGCCCCGAGGATATCAATCGGAAGCACACATATTTCCGTTCTAAAATCTGGAAGAATTCCGATCAGAAGCCCAAAAAATCCGTTTAGAGACCCAAAGGGATATCTTTCGGAAACCCAAATAATTTCTTTCGGTAAGCAAAAGAATTCTGTTCAAAAGTTCAAAATGATTCAATTCTGAAGCCCAATTTATCCCGTTCTGGAAACCGAAAGAATAACGTTTTGAAGCCTAAAAGCACAGACAATGTGTGCTAAAAGAATTCCGTACGAAAACCCAAAATGAATCCGTTCGGAAGTCCAAATAATTCCGTTTTGATACCTTAAACGATTCCGTTCGAAAGACCAAATCACTCCGAAAGACCAAAAAACTCAAAAAGAATTTCGCGCGAGAAACTCAAGAAGTTCCGTATGGAGGCCCAAAAGTATTCTGATCGAAAGCCCAAATCATCCCGTTCTGAGTCCCAAAAGAATTCCGTTCGGAAGTCCAAAATATTCCGTTCTGAAATTTAAAAGAAGATTCGGAAGCCTGAAAGAATTTGGAACATTTGGAAACCCAAAAGGCCAAAGGCCCAGAAATATTCCGTCTGAAAGCCCAAATAATTCCGTTCTGAGACGTAAAAGATTTCTTTTCGAAAGCACAAAAAAAATTCGCCTAAAGAGCCTAAAAGCCTAAAAGAATTCCGTTTGAGGGCGCACAAGGTTCAAAAGCCCAAAAGAATTTCGTCTGGAGGCCCAAAAAGATTCCGTTCGGAAGTCCAAATAATTCCGTTAGGAAACCCACCCGGAAGCTCTGGTCGAAGACGGTGACCCTGTCTTTTACCTTTCTCGTTTACTAAGTATACGGAAAGGCTATAGGATCGCTCCAAAACCGAACTTTCAATAGAAGGCTCGGAGACCTAAAGTGTTATACATCAATCGACTTAGCTCAACGAACTTGATTTGATTTCTGTTTTCGTAACGATGAGGAATCCTGTCCCAATGTTTACTATTGTGCTACGCCACTGTACCCAGGTCATTTACTTCAACAGCGACGGACTGCAAAACGCGACATCGATGATAAACTTCTACCGTCTCTGCGAAATGTATCAAAAGGCACCTACGTTGCCCAGCCCGACTTACAGCGCCTCCAGCAACTACAGTCGACCCGTTTCATTTTTTTTTAAACAACTACCGAAAATTACCGCTCTTCGACCGATGCCCCGTAACGCTGGGTAGACACCTTTGCGTGGTGTGTTACGGTGTAAGATCTACCACGGTCATATTGTCAGCTACAGGCAAATCCTGACCCAATGAATACCTTCCCTAATATCCAACTCCGTGGTACTTATCAGGGTGTCGCTGAATCAGGGGCCTCTCCTTAAGTAAGTACTACATCAACACTTCCTTCCCCTCCCAAGCGACGGTGAAGATAGGCGTGGCCAGGAGTAGTAATCCTCATGCTTTTGTGATTTTTATCCTAGATTGAAATCAAGGATCACACCCACCTTGATTTCTGAGAGCAATCTGGATAAGGATTTCAAAAGAAACACATGAGTATCACTAGCGTCCAATCTACGAAGTACACCGTAACTATGCTATGCTATGCTAAAATTACCGCTCTTTGACCGATCAGCTTCTTCGTCAGTGCGTCCAGCATCCAATAATACTGCTCCAGAGTCCCCATTGGGGGTACGCAGCAGTTACACACGAAGATCTCGTTATTTTGGCGATAACACAGCTTCGCTTGAGCTGTCTAGCACTTCTTGGCCCAATACTTGGGTAACCACAATTTGCCATCCAGTTGTTGTTGTCAGAAGGGACCAGGTACGGATGTCGGAGTTCTATTGAATTCCTGTTGGATTCTTTTCAAAATTCCGATGAATTATGTTTAATTCTACTAAATTCTACTCGAAATTACTTCGGAGTTTGGAAAATTTATTGTCATCTACCTAAAACCTAAGCTTGGAATATGTGTTAAAAAAATTAATACGAATGATCTTGCTTCAGCCTTGTTTTTATTATGTAGAAAATAAAACTTGCCCAGGACTTTTCTCAGAAGTTTTTTGCCTAAGAAATACCTCTCGTTAGTTTTTCAAGTCCATTATAGAGTATTAAAATTTTGGGATTTTTTTTTCAAAACTTTTTAAGAAACCTTGTAACGAATTGGTTGAGATTTCTATCACATAAATATATAATATTGTCCTTCCTTGTTAGATGGTGGTCTCCATACTGAAAATTCGAAGATTGCTGCACTATTGCTCAAATCACACTGAAGTTATGAATCATAAAATTTTCCTAAACACGCCATCGTTCTCATTTTGAATCCACGTCACAAGCTCCTTTACAAGCCAAGAAAAACGTATTGTTGTTGTTTTCGCAGTCTTCCTGGCAAAACACCACAGATTCGATCAGACGACGGACGGTAAACGCTGAACGGAGGATGGAAAAGCAAATTTTCCTCCTCCTCCTACCCACCCGCTTCGACTTGATTCTCCTGAATGTCCGACACGAGTGATAGTATTTTACACACACTGACACAACACCGCACTACATCCTGCTAGCGAGCGCCGAAAACACCACCACCATGTCCTGCAGCGAAATGCCACAACAAAACTGTAGAACCCTCCGAGCAAAGCGAAACCCTACGAGGATTCTGTCTGCTGCAGTCCAAACACCCACCCACCCACTGCACTGTCTACGATTCATCCCGTACTCCGCCGTCGTCGAAAGACCCCCGAGGAAGAGGAAATTAATATCGATTCGATCTCGTTCGTTCCACTCAGGACAGGTAGTTGGCCGCCCGACAATGGAAAACTAGTTCACCTGTCCTCCCACCTACCTACTCTGCACAACGAACCGATAGGGAACCACCACCCACTCACTCATCCTCCCATCGCGCATCACTTTCCCTGCTGTATTGGTGGATAGGGAGGCAGCTCGGACACACACAGACGGTTTTTGTTCACTTTCACAGCGTAGACCTCATTTGAGGACGTAAACCCTGTGTCCTTTTTCAGGACGACGAACAATCGTACCCAGACTGCTTGTCCTGTACGGCCATGACGTGTCCTAGTTTGATCCTTATCGAACAAAGCAAATCCCCTTCCAGTTCACTTACTTTTACGATTCTACAGATTCTTCCACTGATCCTTGTTGGAGGAAATAATCCTCCCACAGTGAGCTTCAATCACGTTCACTTCACCAACTCCACCAGCAACAATGGGGGGTGTGGGAAGACTTTGCACAATCAATCCGGCGTTTTAGCCGACAAAACTGATTTTTTTTCACTCATGCACTACAAAGATTTTCGCCAGCCGGTTCGCAGTCTAGAAAGCCGTCAATCCATCAAATTCGACCAAAACTTCTAGCTCACCAAAATAATAGAAAACCGGGAAAAACTGTACGCACATATCACCACGGCACGACACGAAGACACGGCAGTCCGAACTGTTTTGCGAATATAACTGAACCGTCCTCTCCAAACCGTACACACAAAACACGCTTCAGCTCCACACACCACGTTAGAAGTACTGCCCGAGCGCATGTACGAAAACCCGAGGCGAACGATGATACGGCGTAGTACGTATAGTAAGCAAGCCTCAGCTCCGCTGGCGCTGTCTACCGCACGGCTGCTGCTGGTCTGGGCTTCAGCAGCACCGTTTGTCGCTCAGCGTTTTTTTTTTCTTTCTTTGCCGCGACCACGCTCCGCGCTCGCATACGCCTCATCTTGTGGGGACATGGCCAGGGAGATTCCGCCTTTGCCGTGGTTCTCGCGCGTGTGTACATTTGTATTGCGGGTACTCACTCTCGCTCGCGCGGCAGCATCTGGACGCTCAAACGCTTCAACGTGATTTGTTGGTGGATTGCTCTTTCCTTCACGCGTGGTTTCCCGAGAGAGTAATAAAAGTGAAGTATTTTCTTGCGTTGCCACGGTGATGAGTCGGGTGAATCACCCCTCGACGAACGAGATGATATAAAAGCGAATGAGCTTAATGCCATAAAAACGAGTACGCTGTGCTTTCGAAACGAAAAGCATCGCTTACAGGGTGGGTCGTGATTCATTAAACTACCGAAACGATAATTTCCTTCCATAACTGCTTTTATTTTATGATTTCGATTAATGAATAACCTTTAGGCCGATACAAATATTAAATTTATTTTATGTCACTCCCCTTCAATTTTCCAAAAATATCGAGGGGGCGAAAAAAAATTTTTTTTTCGCGTTTCTTATTTTTTTTTTTAATTTTGAACATGTGCTGTTTTTATCTTGGTACGAAATATGTCATTTACGAACCATACATTTGTCACCAAGAGTATTTCAAATGAAAATAACAGCATATATATTATTCGGCATAAATATTCTATATCCTATCATGTCACGCATATTAAGGGGACTCTTGCTTACAGATTCCGTCTAAGCTCCCTTGAAATATGTGGCCTGCCTATTTCCACCAATGTTCTCGAACATCTACATATTGTTATCGGTATTTGATGGCTTTTATGTTGCTCGGCACACGAAATCCAGCTGAATAGTCGTCCGTATTGTAATTTTTAAACATCATCTGCGTTATCTTTGCCTATATACTCAACACGTTTCAAGATCGAGTGATACACTCGAACTTTGGTGCGTGGACCAATCCGATTAGGTTTCCAAATATTTCAATAACTCGCAAAGTTATCCCCAGCTCATGGTTCCATATCGATCCTAATTTCGCTATCTGCTGATATCAGACTGTCAAAATGTTTAAATCCTCCGATCGTCCGACTACTGCAAAGTTTGGGGGGCTGTTCCCGTTGACACTCAACCACCTGGTCCTGCTGACTTGGATGGTGAGCCGCCGCAAAAAAGGCCTTTGAACCCACTCAGCATAAACGAGCGTCATAGTTTTAGAAGAACACTGGCTGAGACTTGAAGACGCTGTTCGAAGTTAGCGAACCAACACTTGAGCTGTCCAATTCAAAGAGCAATAACTTCCGGTTGTTGCAGCCATCCTTTCTTCATAGGTCACGGTCAGGAAGTCCACCCATGCCCGCCTGTTCTGTTTGCAGTAGTGCCAAACTCCCACAGGAATACATACCGTTGACGGACTCTACTTTATTTCTATGATTCTTCACTTTCCTCACCATTTGCTTATCTATGCTCCTCATTTTTCCGTCGGGTTACATCTGTAATACATTTTTTTCGCTGAGTGAGCAGCTCACTCAAGTTTTTCTACCTGATTTCGATAAAAGCATTCTTCATTGCTCACTTATCTTCTACGCTGCCACCTTCCAGAACATCCACTATCCGAGTTAAGTCCTAAGATCTTGAACGAATGATTTCTTCACAGCTGGATCTTCTGGATAGTCTATTTTGATTTGTTGCCCGAGCCTCTCCTGACATCGCTGAATCCGAGCAATGCGTTGTCGCCAATTAGAAAATGATAGTTAAAAGCGATGTCAGCGCTGCATTTATTACGGACTCAAGAAGGCATCGTCTCCGTTTTCAGCTGATCCGTTTCCAGAGGAACTAAATACTAGTCCTGCCAACTAAAACCGGGTCTGGGAAGTAAGTCAAATGCTGCTGCCTGCAGACATGAGAAGCGGGCGCAGGAGGACTCCCCGGCCGACGATGGTAGGAAACCCGCAACAACCGGCGATATTCATTTCCTCTTCGATATTTCACGACGCCTGAATGGAGCAAGGACAAATCCGTGGATGATAGATAAAGACGCGACTTGTTGGTCACTCATCGACCCAGCTGATCAGCTGAAACGTTGGCTCGACAACTTACAACAGCTTCTTCAAGTTATGACAACCTCACCTAATTCAGATATAGAGAAAGGTTGACAATTCTTCGACGGGAGCAGGCAGGATTCCGCCTCTGACGATCATGTGAGAACTATTCTGTCACGCTTTACATCATGCTGGAGCAGGTCATTTAATTTCAAGAGTCCCTCCATTGGGTACTGATTGACCACGGCATCGTGAGTACAAGAGTGAGACAAGGGTACATGTATTATACCACATCATGGACCTCTCTAGCAGTCTACCTCCATAGAGCAATCGAACGAGATGATGATATGCTCTACTAACGCCACAGCGCTCTATCATGTAGAGTAAACTGAATGACCTGGTCGTATTCTCCCACTCAACAAACACCAACTCCACGGTAGCCGTGCAAACAGTGGAGAAGGTCGAAACCAAAGCCAGCCAACGTCGGACGGCGGACCAAGATCAACATAGAACATGGAAATCCTATCTGTCCAGGCAATGCACCAAACCTCGAATACTCAACTCTAACATGAAATCTGTGATGTTATACACCAGTGAGACTTGGTGCGTATTAGCAGAAATCACATAGATTTGCAAGTATTCATCACCCGATGAGTATGTTTTACAGCTCGGGCCTGGTGGGTTCACAACTGGATCTTGAATACGATCGACGATCCAATATCAACGGCAGCTCCACAGTGTGAATGGGCGTAGACAACGTAACAGCAGAGACAAAATTTGCAAGCAAGCGCTGGGATTCGGCAGGACATCGCAGCAGAGGCAGACCCAGGATCGCCTGGCAGCAAAACCACAGAGAACAGACGTTCATCTTCATTCGCGTGCTTGTGTAAAAGTTTGTACTGATCATTTTGAAGTATGTCGTTATGCCCCCGTTGCGCGGTGCTAGTGTGCTGATATATATGGTTAAAATTTGCCGTATTTTACTTTTTAGCGCTAGTGTTCATTCCGAATTACTCCTAGGCTCGCTCCTAGGTGGCAGCACTGCATTGTTTATGCAGTGTATGCCAACGCCATCACTTAGTGGAATTGAGTTTTTATGTCGGGCAGCCTGCGTTGGCGGCGCTGAGGTGCGATTTAAATCTTTACACACGTTTTTAACGAAATTTTGTTCGAGCATCCATGTCTGTTCTCTGTGGCAAAACCCTAACAGAGAAATAAATAAAGTCTATAGGAATCAGACTTGGGCTCAAGCCAAGGATGGAGATCCTTAACGTTGTCCCCATGTACCCTAAAAGGTGCTCAGAACACAAGAGTGGGTGGGTGAGAATTGGGTCCAACTTAATGAATGCCACATGTACATGGGTGCAGCTGGAAGTGGCACTCCCAACGTAAGAGCAGCTAGGCGCAGCATCTCTTAAAGATGGCTGGAGAGCTATTTGATCCGCCATTGGAACCACCGCAACCGCTGCACTAGGCACGGTGGCCCCGGATCAGAGAAACGACTGGTATGACGGCGAATGTGAGCAGTTAGTTGAGGAGAAGAATGCAGCATGGGCGAGATTGCTGCAACACCGCATGAGGACGAACGAGGCACGATACAAACGGGTGCGGAACAGACAAAACTCGATTTTTCGGAGGAAAAAGCGCCAGTAGGATATTGAGACCGTGGAGAGGCGGAGGAACTGCACCGCGCTAATAAAGCACAAAAGTTCTATGATAAGTTAAACCGTTCACGTAAAGGCCACGTGCCACAGCCCGATATGTGTAAGGACATAAACGGGAACCTTCTTACAAACGAGCGTGAGGTAATCCAAAGGTGGCAGCAGCACTACGAAGAGCACCTGAATGGCGATATGGCAGATAACGGTGGCGGTATGGTAATGAACCTAGGAGCACGTGCGCAGAACATGCGACATCCGGATCCGACTCTCCAGGAAATCCAGGAGGATGAAAAACAACAAAGCCCCTGGAGTTGACCAACTACCAGGAGAGCTGTTTAAATACGGTGGAAAGGCACTGACTAGAACGCTGCACTGGGTGATTACCAAGGTTTGGGAGGATGAGGCTCTGCCGCAAGAGTGGAAGAAAGGTGTCGTGTGTCCCATCTACAAAAAAAAACGATAAGCTACATTGTAGCAACTTCTGCGCAATCACATTGCTGAACGCCGCCTACAAGGTACTCTCCCAAATTTTATGCCACCGACTAACACCAACAGCAAAAGAGTTCGTGGGACAGTACCAGACGGCATTTATGGGTGAACGCTCTACCACAGACCAGGTGTTCATCGTACGTCAGGTATTACAGGTATTGCAATCGATCGGGACCAGCTATGGCAGCTAATGCACGAAAACGGATTTCCGGATAAACTGATACGGTTGATCAATCGGATGGATCGGGTGATGTGCGTAGTTCGAGTTTCAGGGGCATTCTCGAGTCCCTTTGAAACGCGCAAAGGGTTACGGCAAGGTGATGGTCTTTCGTGTCTTCTATTCAACATCGCTTTGGAGGGAGTAATACGAAGGGCAGGAATTAACACGAGTGGTACGATTTTCACGAAGTCCGTCCAGTTATTTGGTTTCGCCGACGACATTGATATCATGGCACGTAACTTTGAGAGGATGGAGGAAGCCTACATCAGACTGAAAAGGGAAGCTAAGCGGATTTGGCTAGTCATCAATACGTCGAAGACGAATTACATGATAGGAAGAGGCTCAAGAGAGGTCAGTGTAAGCCGCCCACCACGAGTTTCTATCGGTGGTGACGAAATCTAGGTGGTTGAAGAATTCGTTTACTTGGGCTCACTGGTGGCCGCCGATAACGATACCAGCAGAGAAATTCGGAGACGCATAGTGGCAGGAAATCGTACGTACTTTGGACTCCGCAAAACGCTCCGATCGAGTAGAGTTCGCCACCGTACCAAAATGACTATCTACAAAACGCTTATTAGACCGGTAGTTGTCTACGGACACGAGACCTGGACGATGCTCGTGGGGGACCAACGCGCACTGGGAGCTTTCGAAAGGAAAGTGTTGCGTACCATTTATGGTGGGGTGCAGATGCGGACGGTACGTGGAGGAGGCGAATGAACCACGAGTTGCATCAGCTGTGGGGAGAACCATCCATCGTTTACACCGCGAAAAAGACTGCGATGGGTCGGGCAAGTGGCCAGAATGTCGGAAAGTAATCCGGTGAAAATGGTTCTCGACAACTATCCGACGGGAACAAGAAGGCGAGGTGCACAGCGGGCAAGGTGGATCGATCAGGTGGAGGACGATTTGCGGACCCTCCGCAGACTGCGTGATTGGCGAAGTGCAGCCATGGACCGAGCTGAATGGATAAGACTTTTATGTATTGCACAGGCCACTCGAGAGTCTGGTAATAAATAAATGTACATGGGGCTGAGAAAGAAACCAATCCTAGGCCGTATAGCCTATGAATTGTGTAACTTTGATTAGCTTAGAAATAGAGATTTATTTTAGAACTTGTTTTTAAGAATGTTTTATTTTTCATAAAACAAGTGGTGCTGTAACTCTCAAAAAGCAAGGTTGTTTTCAGTATATCGTACCTTGGAGTAAGATAAACCAAAATCTGCAACTAGATACCTGATAAGACATCTCAGATCATGTAAGGATTAGGAAGCGACCAGGCAGCAATCGCCATGCATGAGCCGAAATAGCCTCCTTACGACTATACAGAAACCCCTGTAGCTGATCCACGCATAATTCTTGAATGAGTAAGTTCAACGTCCATTGCATTCTCTCTACGGGTTTATTCGAGGCGGTATCTATGCCGCTAAGTAGCATGGCATTTCAATAATCTTAAGAACGTGAGCATGATATGACGTGCTTTCACCTGTAAATTCCGTATAGTCCGGGAAGTCTGCAATTCCGAACCTTCAAACAACATCCATGTTCAGGGAACACATCTCTGATTTCAAAAGTACACCTGATCATTGCCCCAGTACAACCAATTTGAGCTTCATACTTAACTTAAACAAAAGCTTATAATTCTAGCCGTACTTTAAAAATGTTGGTGGATTCAACAGTTTAGAGTCCATCAGCAAAAACATTCCCAAAAAGAAAAACTAAAATTTCTACGGAAATAAGTTCCAGTATTTTTTAAATAATATAAAGTTTGTGCTAAGTTCATTATTGCATAAATATATTACAAATATTCATATTCTTCGATTTCTCTAACAATTCTTTGCTATCATTATCCATTAAAATTCCAATTTTTTTATGCAATTATTCCCATTTTGGACTTTTTTTTATCCCCCCCCTCGTGTTTTCTGAGATCTGTCGGACATAAAATAAATTTAATATTTGTATCGGCCTTATTGACTTCCAATTAAATGGAAACTTTTTTTTCTATTTACAAACGGGGCTCAAAGTTTTCAAATAAATTTAACTCTAATAGCAACTTCAAAACATCCTACATCAAATCTATCGTTACACTCGTTAACAAAGCCGATGTACTTTACAAGCAAGCAGAGACTCCCATTCGTGCAGCTCTTCCAAAGCTCGCGAAAAAGGACTCGAGGGGTTCTCGAGCGACAGTCTCCTCCATTCATTCGACGACTCGTATAGCAGACTGGCATCTGCTCTAGGAGGACCGTCCAGGCGGGACCTACGCAAGTCCAGCTACAGAATTTATGCGTTTGTGTACCACAGTGTTGGCCTTACGCACAGAAGCTTCCGATGATATTTTTTTTCCATTTCGAATTATGTAGCATTGCGAACAACCTTTGACAGCTATGTTTGCTGGACGTACATGGATGAAAATCAGCGGATGGGTTTTGTTAGAGATGCTTTTCTACGAAAGATAATTTAGTTACAAGATAAAGATTGTCGCTGTCGTCGCTGTCCGGAACATCTTTTGCTGGCGAGGATAGGGCGCTAAATGTCAATGAAGGAAAAATCCATACGATTTGACAGTTCTGTACTCAACATGTTTCGGACAGCAGAACAAGGGGAACCGAAGCGGCAAAGGCACTGGCTCATCATCGTGTAACAGCTTGTAACTGCCGGTGACTCCCACACGTCTAGGCAGTGGACGTCCACACGTCCCAAACTAGTTCACCTTACCTCAGGGCCGGCTTACCTCCTGCTCAAAGCACACACGACACAAGACGTAGCTGAAGTGCACGGAGCAAGGAAGAATCAATTCAATTGCATGCACCAATAGTCTTTCTATCTCATACAAAAGAATTTAATTTACATTTAGGGTTAGTATTTTAGTTAGTAGATTCGTTGCGGCCGATAGATGGCCAGGAAAAACATGGGGAGACCATGGTCCTAACATACCGTTCGTGATGCGGGGTGGCTGGCAAATATGGGTTCGCCCGCGAGCTCTGAGTGCAATGCACCTACCGTAGCCTACTGCAGTACGGTTCGGTTCTCCCGGCTTCAGGTCGGCAACTATCCTCATTGTCTCCGAGAGTTTCGGAATTCGGCATGAGCTTCGGGTTGGGATCTGGAGTCCGGTTGGCAGTGATCTTGTCCGCCACTTCCTGACGATTCTTTTCCGACGATGAGTAGCGTTGGCTGGTAGTTCGTTCTTCGCTTCGCTTCGGCGACGTGTCGTCACGGCCGGCCATTAATCCTGGTCCTCGGATCCTTCCGAGAGAGGGCAATCCGTGAGGACCCCGTAGGGTGTCGGTCTTTTGTCCGGTCTGTCTCCAGCCGTAGAAAGTGATGGCGACGTGGTAAATAATGTTGCCACCTCGTGGCGTATGGTTGCCACAGGACAATGGCGACTATTGGGGTTCGCTCATCGAGGCTACGGGTGTAGCGGTTCCGGAATTCACGGCTCCTCTACGTCGTCTGGTGTCCCACGACCAACTAGGACCTTCCTGATTGCCTCGAGAAACTCGCTGGTTGGAACTAAACTGGATCGGGAAACTAGATGGGCTTGCTCTGGTCGGAAACTGTTCCAACCGGGTACTACTGATAATCCAAGTGCGGGCGGTCAAACGGGGAATACTTCCGGGCCTGGCCTTGCACCCCAGAACTCTGTCGTTGAGACTCCGCGACACTGGACACGGTTCTTCGAACTTCGGCTTGACACCGGCTTTCCTTGGCGCCACTGCGTGGTCACTTTTTTGTTTAGCGTCTCTTCCTTCGAAATTTTGCTTTACTACAACTGTAATGGTTAGTATATGTTATTTGCTGGTACCCACGCAAATGGACTGGTCCTTGGTACCGAAAACGGTAACAAGCTCTCCTGGTAGTTGGTAAACTCCAGGGGCTTTGTTGTTCTTCAGTCAGCCGATCTCCTCCTGGATTTCCTGGAGATTCGGAGCTGGAAGTCGTATGTACTGCGCGCGTGCTTCCAGGTTCATTACCATACCGCCGCCGTTGTCTGCCACATCGCCATTCAGATCTTCGACGTGCTGCCGCCACCTTTGGATCACCTCACGCGCGTTCGTAAGAAGGTTCCCGTTTATGTCCTTGCACATATCGGGCTGTGGTATGTGACCCTTACGTAAACGGTTTAACTTCTCATAGAACTTTCGTGCGTTATTAGCGCGATATGGTTGCTCCGTCTCTTCACGGTCTCGATCTTCCTGCTGGCGCTTTTCCCTCCGAAAAATCAAGTTTTGTCTTTTCCGCGCCCATTTGTATCGTGCCTCGTTCGCCCTCGTGCAGTGTTACAACAATCTCGCCCATGCTGCGTTCTTCTCTTCCACAAACTGCTCACATTCGCCGTCATACCAGTCGTTTCTCTGATCCAGGGGCACCGTGCCAAGTGCAGAGTTTTGAGTGCAGACATACTGCAACGAGGTAGTGGTCCTCCGGAAGTTCCTCCAGGAATTTCTCAGGAAGTTCCTCCAGGAATTCCTCCGGAAGTTCCTCCAGGAATTCCTCCGGAAGTTCCTCCAGGAATTCCTCCGGAAGTTCCTCCAGGAATTCCTCCGGAAGTTCCTCCAGGAATTCCTCCGGAAGTTCCTCCAGGAATTCCTCCGGAAGTTCCTCCAGGAATTCCTCCGGAAGTTCCTCCAGGAATTCCTCCGGAAGTTCCTCCAGGAATTCCTCCGGAAGTTCCTCCAGGAAGTTCCTCCAGGAATTCCTCCGGAAGTTCCTCCGAAAGTTCCAAGTTCCTCCAGGAATTCCTCCGGAAGTTCCTCCAGAAGTTCATCCAGGAATTCCTCCGGAAGGTCCTACAGGAATTCCTCCGGAAGTTCCTCCAGGAATTCCTCCGGAAGTTCCTCCAGGAATTCCTCCGGAAGTTCCTCCAGGAATTCCTCCAGGAATTCCTCCGGAAGTTCCTCCAGGAATTCCTTCGGAAGTTCCTCCAGGAATTCCTTCGGAAGTTCCTCCAGGAATTCCTCCGAAAGTTCCTACAGGAATTCCTCCGGAAGTTCCTCCAGGAATTCCTCCGGAAGTTCCTCCAGGAATTCCTCCGGAAGTTCCTCCAGGAATTCCTCCGGAAGTTCCTCCAGGAATTCCTCCGGAAGTTCCTCCAGGAATTCCTTCGGAAGTTCCTCCAGGAATTCCTCCGGAAGTTCCTCCAGGAATTCCTCCGGAAGTTCCTCCGGAAGTTCCTCCAGGAACTCCTCCGGAAGTTCCTCCAGGAATTCCTCCGGAAGTTCCTCCAGGAATTCCTCCGGAAGTTCCTCCAGGAATTCCTCCGGAAGTTCCTCCAGGAATTCCTCCGGAAGTTCCTCCAGGAATTCCTCCGGAAGTTCCTCCAGGAATTCCTCCGGAAGTTCCTCCAGGAATTCCTCCGGAAGTTCCTCCAGGAATTCCTCCGGAAGTTCCTCCAGGAATTCCTCCGGAAGTTCCTCCAAGAATTCCTCCGGAAGTTCCTCCAAGAATTCCTCCGGAAGTTCCTCCAGGAATTCCTCCGGAGGTTCCTCCAGGAATTCCTCCGGAGGTTCCTCCGGAAGTTCCTCCGGAAGTTCTTCCAGGAATTCCTCCAGAAGTTCCTCCAGGAATTCCTCCGAGAGTTCCTCCAGGAATTCCTCCGGAAGTTCCTCCAGGAATTCCTCCGGAAGTTCCTCCAGGAATTCCTCCGGAAGTTCCTCCAGGAATTCCTCCGAGAGTTCCTCCAGGAATTCCTTCGAGAGTTCCTCCAGGAATTCCTCCGAGAGTTCCTCAAGAAGTTCCTCCGGAAGTTCCTCCAGGAATTCCTCCGGAAGTTCCTTCAGGAATTCCTCCGGAAGTTCCTCCAGGAATTCCTCCGGAAGTTCCTTCAGGAATTCCTCCGGAAGTTCCTCCAGGAATTCCTCCGGAAGTTGCTCCAGGAATTCTTTCGGAAGTTCCTCCAGGAATTCTTCAGGAAATTCCTTCGGAAGTTCCTCCAGGAATTCCTCCGGAAGTTCCTCTAGGAATTCCTCCGGAAGTTCCTTCAGGAATTTCTCCGGAAGTTCCTCCAGGAATACCTCCGGAAGTTCCTCCAGGAATTCCTCCGGAAGTTCCTCCAGGAATTCCTCCGGAAGTTGCTCCAGGAATTCCTTCGGAAGTTCCTCCAGAAATTCGGAATTTCTCCGGAAGTTCCTCCAGGGATTCCTTCGGAAGTTCCTCCAGGAATTCGGAATTCCTCCGGAAGTTCCTCCAGGAATTCTTCCGGAAGTTCCTCCAGGAATTCCTCCGGAAGTTCCTTCAGGAATCCCTCCGCAAGTTTCTCCCCGAACAGCACAAATTAGACAAAATTGGTTTCAACAACAGGTCACACGCGAGTTGCAATAACCTGTGTGAAATATGAGTGCAACTAGAGCCCAAGATTCATTCCTACCAAGGAAGTTCCTCCAAGAAATCTCCATAAATTGCATCGAACTTTTCGGAAATTTCCTCTAAACTCCTTTCGTAGCTCACATAATATTTCTAAACCAACTCCTCCGCACCTCCGAAAATTCCTCCAGAAATTTTTCCAAGAGTTTTTCTAGAAATACTTATGGAAATTTAACTGCCAATTCCTCCAGAAAATTCTGATAATCCATAAATTCCTCCAGAAGTAACCTTCTGCTATCCCTCCAGGTATTTCCTTAGACATTCCTCAAGGAAGCCCTCTTGAAAATCGTTTTGAAGTTCTAGACATTCCTTAACAAATTCCTGTGGAATGTACACGAAAATCTCTATAATATATTTGAGATTCTCTCAGCAATCCCTTCAGAAACTTTCATAGAAATTCCTTCCGAAAGTCCTCCAATTTGTATTCCTGGTACTTGTGTGGCAGCGAAATAGCACTTGTTGTTTACTATATGCAGCAAATATCCAATAACTCCTAAACCATCTAAGTAGGCTTAAGGCGAACCAGAACTGACAGCCACATCATTAGCAATCAAAGCAATCGGGAAATGTATCGTCAGTCACGCGTGGTGAACCATCAGTGGCACAAGGCGTTTCAGAGGCTCCCGCTTGCCTATAGCTAGAATAAACTCCACATTTGGCGATTCCGCTGGATTTTCAAAAAAAACTATCCCTAGAATCTGGTTTTAAGCAAGCGAGAGCAATTGTGTTGTTTATCTAATGTGCAAGTGATGTTTTCGCAAAGGGTATCAATGGTGAGTACATATTTAAGATTGTGCGTTGAATTTTAAACCGGACCGCAATGGCATATCTGGAATCGCCGGTAAATTTCATAGCCGTTAAAAGTGTGAGTCGATGAAAGAGTGAAAAGTTTATATTTTTTCAATTTAACCTGTTTGTATTGGAGTGCGAACAAATCCTTGCGATGTACCCCACTTCTTGGTTTGATTTATTTCTATATCCCAATCACGTGGTTATGCTTTAGGTGTTAAGATACACTGAAAGGCGCCACTAAAAATAATTTGGATGTTTGTTACAGTTTCAATATTTGTCCACTAGATGGGCTTAGATTTGAACGGTGTTTTGAATCCATATCATGCAACGAAATCGACAGAATTAATTCTTCAACTAACCCTCAAAATTGCTTTTCCAGATTTAACTTTAAAAAGGCAGGCCTAAACGTTTTTCGGTACCTGTTACGAAAATGAACTGATTTGGGGGGCTACAACCCATGATAAATTTCTTTTAATATGCCCCAATTACAGGGGCCCCTGTTCTGATAATTTCTGATAATGCATTTCAACTTGTTTTACACAGCTGTGCGAAAAAAGTGTAGTCCCCAACATCAAATGAGCGAAACCAATGCGTTTTATTAAACCCCATCGGTGGGGGCCGCCTATCCGAATCAGTTTTTGCCTTTCTCGTACAACAAAGTTGTACCGAAAGGCTATCATTTCACTCCAAATTCGAACTTTTGATAGAAGTCCCGGAGACCCATAGTGTTATATACCATTCGACTCAGCTCGATGAGCTAAACAAATGTCTGTCTGTCCGTGTGTGCGTGTGTGTGTGTGTGTATGTGTGTGTGTGTGTGTGTGCACAAAATGCCATAAAAAACATTAGCCAAATTTTCACATAGAAACTCTTAACCGATTTTCTTGCAACAAGTTGCATCCGACAGAGACTAAAACGCTGTTGATCACTATTGAATTTCATAATAATTGCAAATTGCAAAAAATAGATAATATTAAAATAGTCACATAGAACAATAATGTGTTATGAAAAATGCCTTGCATCTATGAATATTTTTAAAGTTTATCCGTGGCTTGCTCCCATTAAGAGTTTCATCGTACTATAAAGATGCTCGTGTTGCACGCATTCAGGCGTAAGTATGCTCTTCGTTCAGTTTCATAGTACCATGAAATTGTCCGAAAGTCAAAATTCGAACATAGGAAATTCGAGAAACTTTTGGCAGCGCCATCTGTCGTCTACTAGTGTAAATTTTCTATCATAACATTAGACGGTGTAACTGTTTTGCCTTTCTTGTACATCATCGAGGTGTAAGCGTAAAGGCTACATTTATTACCTTTTTACGCGAGAAAGGCGCCATCACCGCTAGGTTGATTAATCTGGGTTTTTTTTCCAACTTTGTATACAAGTGCGATAGTTTTGTTTTCATGGCTTGTTATGATTCGAAGAGGTTTTTGTCTCTTTTATCGTTGTTCGTTATCAATTGACAGCGATTGCTGCAATCCTTCGTTGCGGATCAGCACAACCCCTCTTAACTCTTTCTGGTAATGGTATCAATTTTGATACCAGTATTAACAAAATGCGTCGATTAATTAACATCTTTAATATGTAGGTTCAATTAAAGTGCTCAGTGCGACTTAGTGTTGCTGATGTTCGTAAAGAGCGCGAGTGGTGCTCGCATAAAAAAAAAATCTCAGTATGACTTAGTATTGATACTTTTTTAAATGAGCGCGAGTGGTGCTCGCATAAAGTGCTCAGTGCGATTTAGTGTTGCTGATGTTCGTAAAGAGTGCGAGTGGTGCTCGCATAAAAAAGCTCAGTACGACTTAGTATGGTTTATTTTTTGAATGAGCGCGAGTGGTGCTCGCATAAAGTGCTCAGTGCGACTTAGTGTTGCTGATGTTCGTAAAGAGCGTGAGTGGTGCTCGCATAAAAAAGCTCAGTATGACTTAGTATGGTTTATTTTTTTGATTGAGGGCGAGTGGTGCTCGCATAAAGTGCTCAGTGCGACTCAATGTTGGTGATGATCGTAAAGAGTGCGAGCGGTGCTCGTATAAAACAACTCAGTACGATTTAGTATGGTTTATTTTTTTGATTGAGCGCGAGTGGTGCTCGCATAAAGTGCTCAGTGCGACTTACTGTTGCTGATGTTCGTAAAGAGTGCGAGTGGTGCTCACATAAAAAAAGCTCAGTACGACTTAGTATGGTTTATTTTTTTGATTGAGCGCGAGTGGTGCTCGCATAAAGTGCTCAGTGCGACTCAATGTTGCTGATGTTCGTAAAGAGTGCGAGTGGTGCTCGCATAAAAAAGCTCAGTACGACTTAGAATGGTTTATTTTTTTGAATGAGCGCGAGTTGTGCTCGCATAAAATGCTCAGTGCGACTTACTGTTTCTGATGTTCGTAAAGAGCCCGAGTGGTGCTCGCATAAAAAAGCTCAGTATGATTTAGTATTGATAAGGTACCCCGGGGCAAGTGGGACCTAAAAAAACGTTAGTTTAGCAAAATTGTTAACGCATACTTAGAAAACAGGGTATTTCAGGACATTAACCACGGATACATCATTATATGCTTCCGTTGATGAAGTGTAGACGTGTTGTAAGCCATTTATTCAATTACAAAAAAAAATGGTGGTGACAGAAATAAATTAAGCTGTGGGAACCACTTACCCCTTAAAACGGGGCAAGTGGGACCTATTCTGCTCTATATTGCCGAACGAAACTAATTTGAAGAATGTAGATATAATGTTCATGTCATTCCTGAGTCGTAGTGTTGCAGATCAAGGATGGAGGTTTATTGCTTGTTAGACTTTTGTTTTTGCAACAAGAAAGGGATTACAATTAGCAGATATAAAAACAAGACAACAGCCGGTTTACTGTTTAATTGCGGCTGTTGTCTGGCTTTCCATTAGCTTCCTTTCTTACCAAATGTGTTAGATGGGAAGGATAAGCATATCTTTGTTCACTTTCCGAATGAATGTTTCTCTGTATAGAACACAAATTATTAAATAAATTATAACTTCAAAAGGTAAGTTTTTATTCAGGCGATGTGCAGTGTTGTAAATTTAGAACGAAATGGCCAATTCATGTGTTGAGCACTTTATTTATCTGAAAACCTGTAAATCTGATACGATGTTAGAAAATAACAAAACAGAAGACCAAACCTGTTGATCTATTGTAGAATAAATAGTCTATTTATAATCTGATGCACTGTAAACTGAAATTTTCGTATAGTTAAAACCATTGCTCTTTTCCATGCGGGAGATAAGTTTCAGAAAATAAAATTCGCATTTGGTAAATCAACTGTATATTACTTCTTAACATCGAAACCAACGATATCAACTGCATTTGATTCAGTCCATATGATATATGAGTGTCGATGTTATTTTTCACTAGACAACAATCTAAAAACAGGTAAAATGGCTCAATCGAAAATGTTGTTCAAATATGTCCCACTTGCCCCATGTATGTTAAAACTTAAAGGCAAGTGATAATTGCAGATTTTGGATTAAATCAAAACTTTTAAATAATTTACAATTTCACAAAATTATTTAATTGCTCAAAATATTCACTTTCTACATCAATGATGAATTTAGAAACGAATATTTTGTTGGAAATCAATCAAATTAAAATAAAGGTAATAGCTTTTCGCGGTAGTTTAAAGTCATGATTAAGCAATACCATTAGTATGGTGCCGCAAATGGTTTTGATTCCAAATATGTTTGTGTCAGGTGAATTCGTTGATAGTTCTGCTTCATCTTTCTAGAACATTGTTACCATTAAAAACGTTCACCGATTAATCGGCAGCCATAGTACCCACTTACCCCGTATTTTCACTTGCCCCGGGGTACCTTATTTTTTTTTAAATGAGCGCTAGTGGTGCTCGCATAAAGTGCTAATTGCGACTTAGTGTTGCTGATGTTCGAAAAGACCGCGAGTGGTGCTCGCAAGGGTGCTCGCATTAAAAAAGCTCAGTCCGACTTAGTATGGTTTTTTTAATGAGCGCAAGTGGTGCTCGCAAAAAGAGGCCAGTGCAACTTAGTATTGATAATAATTTTTGTATGAGCGCGAGTGGTGCTCACATAATGTGCATAGTGCGAGTGAGTGTTGTGAGTATTTATATAAGGGCGAGAGGTGTTCGCATAAAGTGTTCAGTGCAATTATGAAGTACTAGTCGACCCGGCAGACGTTGTCCTGCACAGTAGGCGATTATGTGCGTAGTGAACAACCCATGGGAAATTATCATACGAATCTTAACTTTAGTTTTTAACGATTTACTCACCCGTACTCGTGATTTTCGCATAAGGAAATATCATATAAACCCGTCGGAAACGATAACGAACATATTTGCTGAAGGAATGAAGACAATCCATCCAGCCGTTTTCGAGTTATGCGGATACGAACACAGACCATTTCATTTTTATATATATAGAAGTATTGAATTACATTTAGTACACTAAGACACGCTCAGTTGTATTGTAGAAAGTGAACAGTCTTAAAGAAAATTGAAATAAACAGGTCGAGTTGAGAATGGAGATGTAAACAAAATTGCTGTTTGGCCTATATTTCACATATTTGCGGTATCTAGTCGGTTGAAGCATCGTACTTGGATATCTCAGAATTTACACACTACAAACTAACAGATAAGACATTAGAATATCTTGTAATCTTGTAATATCAACGCACCCTCTGACCATAGCCTATCTGCGTTGTATTTAAATACCGCTGAGCGATACGTCTACTGGGCAACACGTCCGGTGTGCACTGCAGTAAGATCTCCTTAGATGCAACCGGACCGAGATCTTACTTAAGGCTCCCAAGGGTCCGTTTCGTTGTGATATGTTGCCATAAAATAGAAATATATGCACTTGCTTTTCTAATCTACGGGAATATTTAAATTTACTAATGATATTGATTAGTGACAAGTAAATTCATTCATCGATCAGATTAGAATGAGCTCAGTGCAATTAAAATATAATCGCAATACTTATCTGCAATTCACAGAAGATGTTGGGATTGTCCTTGAAGTAATCACGTTGTGAACACAGACTTCCTGTATTGACGGTGGTTGTTATGAATATGAATACCACTGCTGATACCGGAACAATAAGATTTTCTTCATCATTGGTCGTCTGGAAAGAGGTAGATAAAAGCACTTGCACTCGCCGGCCCGCAAAACATTAGTAAGTAATTATTTTCACTGCAAAGACAAAAATACAGTTCTAATAATTCTGCCTTATTAATGGATATCACACATGCCCATCTGATACTCAACTTAACCAAAACATATCCTCAATACTTAATAAAATGATAACTGTATATAGTTTCTATTATTGTCCATATATACCTACTATTCAATCTAGAATTCCAAATCGGATAAATTAATTCAGTTGCTAATTAAAAGCTTATCCTCAACGCTTTGGCTGTCAATAGTCTCCACAATATGAACCTTAAAGGTTATAACTTTGTTCAATCCTACATCTGTTTATATTAAAACTCAATCCTAACTGCCCCGAAACCGCTTTCAACACATAACTGCCCCGAGCACAGCCACTACATGCGACCCACAGGGCCCCAATCGAGGACGGCCTACACTATACCGTTGTGAGCTTACACCCTCTCCTGGGCTGTTCGACGCTGAAAACATGCTCCTAACGTTTGATGCCTAAAAATAAAAATAATTAAACTAATTACACTAAATCTTACACTTTTGATCGAACCCGGCTGACATTCGCGTTAAACAATGTGTTCCATGAGTGCTGATCAGATCACTCATGATAACGCCCCGAATCGGCGAATAAAATTCAGTTTAACGCAGAGTTTAAACCCTCTCTTGCGCTAAGTAATGCTGAAAACCTAACTTCTAGGAATTTGATTCGTAGAAACAAATTATACTGAAATTGGTGCGTGGCAAAATAAGTTATACTATTAGCTTATTTAGTTAAACCCTGACTACCCCACATTATACTGGCCCGTTTGGAGTCATCCAGTGGCACTTGGTCTTAGCATTAGTTTTCTTTTTAAATTCTATAACAATTCACCACGCTTACCCCCATATTAGTAATATGTAGAACGAATGCTTGACTATTACTATACTAAGTATAGTAAAAGACCGGAAGTAATAATTGGGCCAGCCACCACCAACTAACAGATAAGACATTAGAATATAATAATTTATTTCAATAAGACCTCACTGGTCAGTTGGAAGTACACAATACAAATAAATAAAATAAAAAAAAAATTAAAAAAATGCAGTCGAAATGTCACCGGATTTCCAAGTCACATTTTGGTTGATATGTGCGTGTCATGATATTTTGACAAATTTAATTCTACTTCGTCTCATTGTAGTTAAGGTATGATATGGTGTCAAATGTAGTTAGAAACACAAACTTTTTTCCATTCGAAGTATTTGTGTTTTTTTATTGAAAATACCTGAGATGGGGGGAAATGTGTGGCAGCGAAATAGCACTTGTTGTTTACTATATGCGGCAAATATCCAATAACTCCTAAACCATCTAAGTAGGCTTAAGGCGAACCAGAACTGACAGCCACATCATTAGCAATCAAAGCAATCGGGAAATGTATCGTCAGTCACGCGTGGTGAACCATCAGTGGCACAAGGCGTTTCAGAGGCTCTGAGGCTTCTGAAGAAATTCCAAGAAAAGTTCATGAAGTTGAAGTAAGAAAATAACCGGCAGCGGCTGCGTGGCACGCACAGGTCTACTGAAAATCAGCAAACATCATTTTTGCCGGGATGTTAGTTTTATATTTTGCCGAGCTGCAGAAATAAAAACTCTACGTGTCTGGAACATATAGTGCTGATAGTGGATCGTCGCAATTATCGGGTCCTTGATGACTATCACGAGTCTTTGTTTTTGAGAAGAATTCCCCTTGCAGCAACCAAGTATTTGACGCGACTTCGTCGATATATTTCAGTTCCAGTTGACGGGGGGTGAATTTCGTGCAACTCGTGCTGCTTTCTCGAGGCGATCGTCTCGCAACAATCGCAATTCAGCTGATAGTCTTTTTGCGCCAGATACAAAGCATGGAAAGCTTCACATACATGGCGATAGATTTCGTGGCGGTTCTGGAACAAAGTATCTTCACAACTGCAGGTGACGCCTCTTCTTCCTACTGTAGGTGGAAGAGTGATTCTCTCAATGGACGATTTTGTATGACGCATGCATTGCTTGATGGATCCACTCGAATTGCTCGTTCTAACGCCGCCAACCAAATAAGTCTTGATCCACTTCATCAACTCTAAACTGTTTATCAACAAGGGCACGGCAAACGTTTTTACCGCTTTAGCTATGTTGTTTTACGACAAAATTTATTTATTTAGACTAAAGCCGAAATAAAGCTTGTATTCCTTCAGCTTTGTCCACAGGAAAAGAGGAACATATAAAAACAGAATAGTACCTCATCTGATAACACTGCGCAACAAATTATGAAAAAATTTCTCGCTTCAAGATGAAACCAAAAATTAACTGAGGTTTGGGTTCTCTAGTGACCCCTGGTGAAAGAATTTTTGAAAAAAAAATGGAACGCGGCTTCAAAATCCCAAGACGCAAGTTTGTATTAAAAATTAAGGATGTTCAAGTCAAAAGGAACTGGTTGACCAATAATTTCCAACTACGGGGATTATCAACCCGGCACTGCATTCATGTTTCTTCAGTATTTTCATCGTTTTTCGATCGATTTTGATTCTGTTTTTTCGAGAATTAAGCTTTAAACAATTTCAGAAATGTGAACAGGCATGCTACAGTAAGTATTACTACAGATGTTCTAGGTTCTCCAAATTATCTGGAGTTTAGATCGTTTGGTCTTCCAGGTAAACTACAGCTGATATGGAATCGAGTTAACTGTTTATGTCCATACAGGCTCACAGAGTCCAAGGGTATGATTTACAATTCAGTTTTGCCCTGCGCAAATGTTAGGCACTCCAAATTGTTCTGGAACCCATACCGTTGGCAGTTGGTTAAACCGTTAGAATCCCATCATGGCTATACTGTTCAAAAGATATGATTTGATACTTCCCAACAAACATTGAGGGCTGAAAAAGAGGTTATTTCATTGAAAATGAGCTTCTTCAGCTGAAAAGTTTGTTCAGCTTAACTTGTTTGTTGGGTTGATACTTGATGGGCTACAGCTCTTCGATGAACCTACGCCGAATGGAGTATCCTTCTCCACTGGACTCGATCCTGGGTCAGTCGCTTCCAGTCGCTCTGAACGATGTGTGCCCTCAGGTCCTTTTCAACTGCAAAAAGCCATCGTGTACGTGGCCTTCCACGAAGCCTTCGTAATCAACTTAAGTACCGTAGTCTGCAAACGAAGACAAAATTCGCGCTGTATACTACTCTGATTCTTCCAGTGGCTTTATACGGCCATGAAAGTCCATGACTTGAACATCCCTAATTTTCCATACAAACTTGCGTCTTGGATTTTGAAGCCGCGCTCCAGTTTTTTTTTTCAAAAATTCTTTCACCAGGGGTCACTAGAGACCCCAAACATCAGTTAAGTTTTGGTTTCATCTTGAAGCACAATCCAGTGTTGCGCAGTGTAATCTTCCAAACAGTTCGGGGCTAGTACCGGGTTATCCGCTTAATAGCAAGCAACCCTTTTGACACACACATCACAAAAGTCTAGTTCCTGATCCACTGGTAAGTTTTATTGGGTTTAGAAAACTTCAGCTGCAAAATAAAAAGTCCTTAACTTCAAATTTAATAACGTTGTAACGCACACCCAATCGCCAGAACAGAATCAATTACGATTATAATACTGCATACTGAAGAACTGCACTAGTTTGCGGTGTTGCGGTACTGCGGCAGCATGGCAACAACCACCGCGTTAAATGTTGATCTGGATCGCTGATCACGACCGGTTCGTTCCGTCGGGTGTCGAATTTCATCTCTTCTCGATGAATCCACACAAACCAAAAGACTTGCAATATGTAGATTGTGCTGATTGAACGATTTTTTTCTAGTTCCACGACACACTCTTCTTGACTGTGATGGTTACCTTGGAGGTGTTGCGATTCGATGAAGTGCTACTAACAGGAACCAACGGAGTGGATTGCGTTTCGTCGAACCTGGTTATGGCAAAAGAACAGTTAGTGAGATAATTCGTAGGAGCAATTAGAACACAATCGACACAACCAAATTTCTACTTACTAATCGATCGAGATTCGATCACTAATAGAGAAGAAGGGATAGTTCGGATCTAATGAGACTCTCCATTGGCTCATCCTTTTTATAGTATTGTAATATATATTCAAAAATGTTGCTTGCGATTCAATAAGAGATATATATTCTGGTTTGCAAAACAATTTAGTTTTCAAAATTTCTTCGATTCGCACTATACTTGGATACTCACGATTGCAAAAGGACAAAAAAACGGAAGGATAAATGCTATTTTTTCGATAAAGAATACTGACGTTTGAACTCCAATTAGAACACAAGAAAAAGTTGGAAAGATTGCGACGAAATAATTGGAAAGATATGAGATAACTACTATCTAAACATGGATTATACACGGAAACAGAAAGACCGGATCCAAAAACACGAAATAATGAAATCAAACAATAGATTACTGTTCGTCCTTGTCCTTGGCGCCGTGCTTCAGGATTCTGGTGAACTCAATGTAGTCGAACATGGTATTCTTGATCGGCGCCTCGCGGAACATCTCGTCCACATCCTCGTCGGTAAACCGATCGCCCATCGTGGTCAACAGTTCCCGCAGGCGCTCCTCGTTGATCATACCGGTGTTGTCCTCGTCAAAGCATCCGAATGCGTTCTTAATAACATCCTCCGGATCGGTTCCCTGCAGCCGTTCGCCGAACAGCGTCAGGAACATGGTGAAGTTGATCGGCCCGGGCGCTTCGTTCATCATCCCCTCCAGGTAGTCCTCGGTCGGGTTCTTACCGAGCGAGGCCAGCATGTCGTGCAGGTCTTCCTTCTCGATGAAGCCGTCCCGGTTCTGGTCGATCATGTTGAAGGCCTCCTTGAACTCGGCAATCTGGGCCTGGTCGAACATGGCGAAAACGTTCGAGGTGGCGCGCTGGGCACGCTTCTTGGTCGTTCCACGACGGCCGGCCGTTTTGCGGGAAGACATGTTTGTGCTGGTGTGGTGCGACGGGGGTTATCTGAAATGAAGAGAGGATAAAAGGCGGGTGTTAAAATATTGCGCTACTTATATGTGCACATCTTTGTTATCAATTCTTGGAAATATTATATTAGTTAGTAATTTTGTTGGACTCTATTGAATTTCTTCAAATTAATACACAAGAAATTCCGTTGAGGAATAGAAAAACTTTTAAGATTTCCTCATCGTTCAAGAATTGCGAACTGCGAACACACATGCTTTTTAATAGGAGCCGAATAAAATTTGCAATTCAAACGCAACGGTGCCAAGTAGCACCGCGTGTCTCCATTCTCATAAATTGTCTATAAAATTGTAATTCTATTTAATACGATGGGGCAAATATCCTGCAACTATTGTAAATATTTTTTTTAACTGGCTTTTCCATTGGCTTCTCAATAAATTAATTAATTGAGTGACCTCTCACCTACTCGATATTGAGAGGACTCTCGAGTTAGGCAGATACAGTGAACTCTCCCTAACGCGATATTTTCCCTTACTCGATGAAATTCAAAGTCCCCTGAATCTAGCATACTGCGTTTCCTCCGCAAATCAATATCTCCCTTATAGTACGTTCAGATTATGAGCTATATCACTTGATATAGAACATCTTGACATCAGTGTTTGTACATCTAGTTTTCAATGGAAATAATGCATATGGCATCTCATGTCAAGATTCGCTATATCAAGAGATATAGCTCATAATCTGAACGTACTATAACTCGATGTTCTCTAAGTCGAAGTAATTATCCAATGTACATTTTTACCTCGCTAACTCGATGTTGTCTGAAACAGTTACATGCACGATATAGTAATAGGTTAGAAGTGAAAAATGATAAGCGAGAAGTGAGAAATGAGAAGTGAGAAGTGCGAAATAATAAGTGAGCAGGGGCAAGTGAGAAATTCGAAGTGCGAAATGAGTTGTGACCAGTGAAAAGTAAGAAGTGAGAAATTAGAAAGGAAAAGTGATAAGTGAGCAATAAGAACTCAGAAGTGAGATATAAAAAGCTATAAGTGAGAAGTGAGATGAGTGATTTGAGAAGTGAAAAAGGAATGGTGAGAAGTGAAAAGTTAAAAGTGGGCTGTGAGAAATTCGAATTAAAAAGGGTGAATGAGTAGAGGGAAGTGAGAAGTTAGAAATTTGTAGTACGAAGTAGTAGTAAAAAGTTGTGATGTGAGATATGCGAAGTGAGAAGTGAGCAATGAATAGTGAGAAGTGAGAAGTGAATAGTGGGGTGAGGGAGGTGAGAAGAGGGAAGTAAGAGTTAAGTAGTGAGAAATGAGGAGTGAGAAGGGAGTTGTGAGAAGGCAGTTGTAAGAAATGAGAAGTAAGAAACGAGAAATAAGTAACGAGATTTCTTCTCTTTCCTTCTTTTTCTTCCTCCTTCCTGTGTCTTTCTTCTTCTTCATGTCTTATATTTCTCCGCTCATTTCTCACTACTCAATATCACCCTTCTCACTACCCAATTATCTTCTCTCACAGCTCACCTTTTTCTCTTGTTTATCTCACTACCCACATCCTACTTCTCACTTTGCAACTATCACATCTCACTTCTCACTCCTTACTTCTCATTTCTCACTTCCCACTACTCACATGTTACTGCACACATCTTACTACTCAATGCTCACATGTTTCTCAGTGCTCACTCCTCACTACTCTGTACTCACTTCTAACATCTGATTTCTCACTTCTCAGTTCTTCCTGTTCACTATGCACTTCGAACATCTCACTTAATAAGGAAACAAATTTAAACTAATCGGCCAAACAACATTCAGCCAAATATAAATGTTTTCCTTATCTCGAACCTCCCTAACTCGATGATCCCTTCAATATCGAGTAAGGGACAGTTCACTGTATCGAGAGAAGAAAACTTTTTTTGACGTAGGACTACGTTTTCTATATTTAGGTACACTTTACGATTGCGAAAATCGGGGACCGTCACGAAAATATGATAGACTTCAAACTTCAATATCTAAGCCGTTTCTCGATGAATTTAAATTTTTTTTTGACCATTCGATCAAGGATGAGTCAACGCTTCTTCGTATTTCTTCGAAAATACTAATTTTTAACTATTTATTATCGATAATTGTCAACCAACCAATCACGCACATGCATCACTAGCACAGACATCAAAAATCAATCACTTGCTGGTGTGGTTCTAATCCTCAGTTTGAACAACACACTCAGTTTTTATTTCTGCAGCTCGGCAAAAATCCGCACAGCCGTGCGCCAGCAAAATAAATAACTGATATTCCGGCAAAAATAGCGTTTGTTAGCTGATTTTCGGCAAATTATTTGCTGATTATCAGCAATTTTGACAGAAATCTCGGCAAAAAACATGTTTGCTGGGGCACGGCTGTGCGATTCTCGGTAAAAGTTCAACATTTTGCAGAGATCCCGGTAAAAAAGTTAAGTGTGAAGGTTTCACGTAGAGCATACTCATCAAAGCGATCGCTGCGGAGCGGACACAGCATCACGGAGGCGCTAAAAACATTTTCAAAGGAAATCCATCACATTGGTGGTGGTGCTCGATGTGTTGCTGCAGATCATTCAACCTCAACGAACCAGCATTTCATATGAAGATAGGGTTGACCATAAAAATAGCACTGTGGCGATCCCGCACCGCCAGTGCCGATGCTGAATTTTTTTTTACAAATTGTGGTGTCAGCTAGTTGAAAAGTAGCATTGGGAAAAGAAAAAAGAAAAATTGGTTCTTCTCAGGACCAACATTTTATGTAAGAAAGAGTTAATTGCGAAAATGGACTGTTTCGGTGGCATTCGGTTTGGCGTGGTAGGTTGGTTGCTGTTAGTAATTCCATCCATTAAAATTTACTGCATCATCTCCCTCCGACGCGCTATCTAATTCGCTATTTACGATTGAGTTTTGCACAGTCGGATCAACCTTCGTTTGTATAAAATGGTGGCTTTTGTATAATATCAATGAAGACGCCACCTCAGGGGTAACTATCTACAGCAACCACCCATCGGTGAACGTCGCTCGGACAGACAGGTGTCAATTGACTTAAGAGATAATGTTTTGTAATATAAAGAAACTTCGTCTTGAGTCAAATTTTTGTTGTTATTCCTGGCAACAATACGCATCTTAGATAACCAACATCTCATAACCAAATTCAGAATCTTGCGAAAAAAAATTCAAAGGATTTTTAGGTCCGGTCCGTTGTCTGCGGAATCCCGACCAAAATGGCTCGCGCGCGTCGTAAAGCAGCTTTCTTATGTCAAATGAAATAATTTTATTAGCCCCGCCCCTTCGTTAATCATTCTGAGTGCACATTATATTTACACCTATATCAGATAACAAAGGGGCGGAGCTAACGGGCTTAATTTATTGAATACAAGAAAGCTGCTTACCAGCGCGCGCGAGCCATTTTGATCGGGATTTCGCAGAGAGCGGTTGAACAAGATTTTAGGCAGAGCGGACGCAGCGGAGCGAACACAGCAGCACCGCTCTGGTAGCATTTTCAAAGGAAAATCATCGAATTGGTAGTGGAAGTCTGCGTTGGTGGTCGTCATTCAACCTCAACAACAAATTAAAATCTTGTGAGGAAATTCCATTTGACTGCTACTGACGCCATCCATTTGAACAAACTCATTGCATCATCTCCCTCCGAAGCGCGCTAGTGGTTGTGCTACCAAAAGGCAACTTTCTGTCGTCGCCAAACGATGGTAACCCGGAAAAAATCGATATCATTTCTAATGACTAACGAAACAAAACCAAAGAATCTTGCCAGAAAATTTCACTTTCCGTCAACGACGGCCAAATCGATGAAGACGATACCTTAGTGGAAAATGTCGTTTAGCTGCCTTAGTTTTTCAAATGGCGCATTATTAAAAACAATAAATCTTTCCAAAATCGTCATTGTCGTTTAAACAGCCGTTTAAACAACAGTCTGGTTGTCTGGGTAAACAATTTTCCCAACGGTCAAAACCTATTCTTGGATAAATAGTTTAAGTCCTGAGTTGTAATATATTCTTGAAGTCCCGCTCACTTTGCCACCAGAGTTATAGAAAACGATGGATGTACGCTTCCATCGCGTGCGGAAATCGAACGTTGCAAATTAATATATTTGTGTTTGGTTTCGCGCCACCTCCGATTCTGCTTATTTTTCTTTTATTCCGGACATATTTGAGCATAATGTCTTCTAGGATTCTGATAATATCCACTGGAAGATATGCGAGTGGCTTCAGTGGCAATGCGGCCGATGAGTTGTTCTTTTTCCATGGCTAATTCATCCAACTGGGAGCTACTTTCAGTTTCTTGATTCGGTTGACCTCCGAGCAGTTTGCACAATGCTAATAAATTTACACAAATTATGATGAAAATTACCCTCCATTTCGTATAGCTACGTAGTCCTACGTCACCTTTGCGTACAACTCGATTGGGCTGCACCTTTGAGTTTTTCTCCAAAATATTAAACACTTTTCATAGCATGTAGAAATATGGTTTAGGGTCATATTTGGCCGAACGCCATTTGGTCGAATGCCGTTTGGCTGAATAGTTAAAATTGTTTTCTTATTAACTAAAGGGAAAAGTAGGGCGTTGGAAGTGAATAGTAAAAAGTGAGAACTTAGAATAAAGAGAAGAGATATCAGAAATGAGTACAAAGAAAAGAGAAGTGAGAAGTGAGCACTGAGAAATGGAAGTGTGTACTGAGTAGTGAGATATGTGCAGTAACAAGTGATAAGAAAGAAAAAAGAAGAAGGAAAAAAAGATGAAGAAGGAAGTGGGAAGGAATAAGGATTAATTTCACAATTTCCTATTCTCACTTCTCTCTCACATCTCACTTCTCACTTCTCCTTCTCTTTACTCGGTCCTCACTGCTCATTTCTCATTTCTCATTTCTCACTTCTAACTTTTCACTTCGCGCTTCTCATTGCTCACTACTCACCTCTTAGTACTTTTCCCTCCTACCTCACTACGCACTTCTCACTAAAATAAAATTTCTCATTTCTTTTTTTTTAATCACTCAATTTTCACTATTCGTAATCTAAGTTTTTTTTTTAAATAGTCGACCAAATAACCCGATTGGCTAAACGGCAGTCAGCCAAATGATCCGACACTTGTATATCGTGCATTTGAACTGTTTCTGACAACATTGCGTTAACTATGTGAAAATGTATTGAAAAAAAGAATCTTCAGAGATCGAAGTGTGCTAAGTTTTAAATCGGACGTTTTTTCCTCGCAGGTCAAATTTTCGAACTATCCTTTTAAGAAATATTTGTTTGAGTTGCAATTTTTTCCTTTAATTTTATTACTGCAGTATATTTAGTTAGTTAATTAACTGTTTTAAAAGCTTCAATTCTCTAATACAAGTTTGTATAAGTTGTGTTGAACCATGTTTTGTGTTGAAATAAAGATAAAGATAAAGAAACCCAGAACGATCGTGCGTTTATCGCAGTGACCGGTTCTGCTGTGCGGGCGAGTAAATTAATAAGAAACTGAAACTATCAGCGCATGTTTATTCGTGTTTTGTATTGGACGTAGAACGATCGGAGATCGCGTCCATATTTTCATAGCAAAGCAGAACGATCGGTCGGTCACCGAAATTTTGTTCTGCTTTGTGCGGGTGAGTAAAAAAAATTTGAAAGTAAAAGTTTAGATTGCGTTCAGAAATATTTCTTCAGTGAGCAGAACGATCGGCCGGTCTTTGAAATTTTGTTTTGCTTTGTGTGGAAAGCAGAACGATCGGCCGGTCACCGGAATTTTGTTCTGCTTCGTGCGGCCTTTAAAAAAATATTTGTTTTCATCGATCAAACTACACGCTATACACGGCATACATCCAACATCCCAGTGTTTTCTCGTGGAAGTGCAGATGACTCGTCGGCTTCTATCAAAGCGAGAATCATGTCAACATTCTTCTACCCATTCCTTAATTGATTTGCATTCGGACACGGCCGGCGCTGGTATTGCTTATTTTTAGGTCACCAGTTCTTACACATTGAAAATGATGTTAGTCCTAAACTTCATCTGTTGGTTCTCTGTGTAATTACAGCTGACCTGGCAATAACGGAGTAGCTACCGTGGGCGGTCAATTTCATGCTCATAAAAAAATAAAAATCTGAAAATGTTAAATTCCTCTTCAAATATTTAAGTGTGGCCACAAAATTTTAAAGGGGGCAGAAGCAGAAGAAGATATTAAAATTTGTATCGGGTACATGAACAACATGTTGAGTATTTTTTAGGACTCAATTAGTAGCGCTTTTTGTGTGAATGATGAAAAAATAAAAAGTAAAACATTTGAAAAAAGTGTAGGACAACCAGGCTTGCCAAAAACTCCTCGCCGAGTAGAAAATGAGCAAGAGCAAGAGTTTTTTTTGAGGAGCAGAAGTAAGCATCAAAACTCTCAACATTGCGCATCATTAAACCCGAGCTTGTGCGTCGCAAAACAAGAGCGAGTCTATCTATTCATCTTTTTCTTGTGGTGCGTCACTCACTTACACTCACACTCAAAACAGCCTCCAAGATTTTTTCACATACAACGCGTCGCTCCGGAGGCTCAATGAATGCTCTTTCGCCCGACGCCTCACTCACATGTGTTTTTATTTTGCTTTTCCTCACTCTGCGTTTTTGTACCTCTGCTTTTTTACGTTTCCACTCAATTGTGAGGATGCGAAGGCAGCATTTTGCTGATGATGATTATATTTGACTCTGGCGAGGATGAGGAGTTTTATCAAGCCTGAGGACAACTCTGTCCACAAGATTCTAATGAACGGTATGAAGAAAAATGAGATTAAAAAAAACAAATTCAATTATGTGTAAACTAGTCAAAAGTAGCCGTAACTTAGCGATAAAACATTCCCACAATGTTAAATGTCATTATAAACTGTTGCTATTGTGAATACCTCTACCAGTCTTGTGAACACCAAACAATTCGAAGCTATCGTAATCGTGCATCACATCTACAAACCAGCCCTTATCAGGCAATGAACGACGAAGAAGCTTATTTCGCGACACAAATCCAATAATGAGTCATGACTTGTCAGTTAAATGTACATATTCGAAAAGGAAACACCCAATAAGATACCATTTCTGAAGAGATTGAAACGAACTTTCATCCTCAATATCAACCTGTCCGAAATTCCGTCATTTCCGCAATCACGACCTCAAACCCATTTCAATTAATCACATTTGTATATTTTTCACCTCAATGGCACGCAAATGCACCCGCCAGCCACAACAAATTTCTTCCCGGAACCCACGCAAATGGCCTTTCCGCGCACAGATTGCGCCTCACTATGACTCGAGGTCACACCGTCTTTCTTCATTTCCATCGTGTCCGAGTTTATCAGGTTTACAACGCAGGGTGAATCAACTTCATTCGACGTTTTGAATCACAACGGCCATCAATCACTCACCAAAAAAATAAACTAATCCTAAACAGATCGATGGACGATATCACCGAGGATCAATACTGCTGCAGTCTTTTGTGTTTCTAGTTTCAAGTCGACCTGTGCTGTGCTGTGACCGAGATTAGGATTCAGACTGGGTCTGCTTCGGACGAGTCGCGAGCGAGGACTGAATGTGTAAGCGCAAAAGCGCGTTCCGTTGCGCTTCGCGTGTACTGAGTCAATCACACCGTCGGTCGTCGTCACTTACTCATTACGACTGTAATGCGCTGGCTGCGACTTGGTGGTATGGCCGATCGGAACCGCTGACGTGAGCCAGATGTTGATGGTAAAATTTGTCGTTTTATCCAAGCGCCACTCGGACGTTGGGTTCCAGTGATACGCTTGAAGATTCGGCAGGCCTGTTGAAAGCTGTGTTTGGTTGATTCTTACTTATTCGCACCAACATATTCCACCGGACGGGTAATGCTTGTGCACAATAAGTCCATATTCGAACGTTGAACGAGGTCATCAGTTTGTCATCGGTGTCAAGTCGCCACTGGCGTAGCCAGATGGCTTGCCACAAATAATCAAGTGCCTCCATACAGTTAGTGCGGTTAGAGTGCGGGCATTACGCTGATAATTTTTATGTTCTGAGTTTTTCCCGGATTTTTGTTAATTTTGGGATCAATTGTTGCGAAATAATAATTTTATGTACGGGCACGATTTTCGTTCATATATAAAAAGCGGTTTCTAGCTCTTGGGGGCCCTCCTTAGCCGTGCGGTAAGATGCACGGCTACAAAGCAAGACCATGCTGAGGGTGGCTGGATTCGATTCCCGGTGCCGGTCTAGGCAATTTTTGGATTGGAAATTGTCTCGACTTCCCTGGGCATAAAAGTATCATCGTGTTAGCCTCATGATATACGAATGCAAAAATGGTAACATGGCTTAGAAACCTCGCAGTTAATAACTGTGGAAGTGCTTAATGAACACTAAGCTGCGAGGCGGCTCTGTCCCAGAGTGGGGATGTAATGCCAATAAGAAGAAGAAGAAGCTCTTGCTAAAAATTTGAGACTATGGGAATGCACGAACAAATTAAGCGTCAGAATACATTGGAAAAATGGTAAGCTGATCTTGTAACCTGTGAAACAATAATATTTTTTACCACTAAATATACTTGTCAGACTCAAAGAGAGATCGAAGTAGTTTGTGATAGCGTGTTTTTTGTAAGTGTCAGAATTCTTCCTCGCGTCCTAACGTTTACAATTCAGCCAATTATTCGTTATTGATAATGAATAACATGAATCTTTAAAGACAAGAATTCAGCAACAGGTAATGAATGCGAATATGAGTGATGCTATCATACATCGAGAAGCAAAATATTGGTAAAGCTAGTGTTCCTTGAGGAACCATATGCTTGGCAATCGATTGAACGAATGGTGGTAAAACACTTTGTTTGATTATAAAAGGCAAGTTTCTAAGTTTGTCTTCCAAATAAATAACAACTAGTTAGAAGATATCAAACCTAGCCTCTTATTCTGGAAGTGTTCCGAATATAACAGTTGGGGACGAGGATTTAGAACCTGAACCAATGGCGGAACTTCAAGAAGCAATTCTCCAGATGGCGGTGCTCCTGCAAAAGCTAGCGCACCATACTCCAGCCCAAGATGAATACACTACTAGGTGCTCCAATCTGCCAAGTTTATGGAAGAGAAGAACGCTGGGGTGGTGTATTCCTCTTGTTCTAGCCCCTAGCAACCCGGAGCAAACGCTTAAGGTCACTCCTCACGGAATCCAAGTTTCAAAGTGCTCGCTTTTTCAAGGGCACACCACTCGATACGGAAGCAACGCACAACTTTTTTTTTATTATTTCACGCATGCTGCTAAATCAACAAAAATGACAGTTGTGCGCCGTCACCGTATCGAGTGGTATGCTCCCGAAAACGCGAGCACTTTGAAACTTGGATTCCGTGAGGAGTGTCCTTAAGGCCTTGGCAATGAACATCAGCGAATTTTCTTTCAACCAAGAATCCTTACCAGCTGCTTTATTATTATCCTTACCAGCTGCTTAGATTCAGATTAAAAAAATATGAATGTCAGTGCAGACCTAACTTTACTTGTCATGAAACGTCACCGCAGACCTAGCTGAAAATGTTTAATAAATGGGGAGTATCGATACTGATAATTTGCTTGAAAACAATAAAAAGCAGAAAATTATATTGAACATTATCAATCTATATTTGAAACGACGGTTGTTGAACAAAAAATGCCTAATACAATCGAACTGTGAAACTCGTTTGAAAATGGTGTCCATTATAAAAAGAAAAGGAGACGTCTAGGATACATCTTCTTGCATTGATTCCCTTTGCTTATCGCTTATTAATTATTAAAGATAATGTCTGCATCGCTCGTTTCACGTTCTTCATACACACTTAAATTAGTTTGCCGACCTCAGCAAAATTTTCACCGAGATTCCAACAGCCGACATCTCGGTAATTTTTTTACCGAATTTCAGCGATTCTTTTACCGAAATTTCGTCATAATTTTACAGAAATTCAGCAAAGTTCATTTTCTACCGAGATCTCGGTAACGATTACTCGGTAAAGCTTACTGAAATCTCGGTGAAAGTTTTACCGAGATTCGTGGAAATTATTGCCGAGATCCCGGCTGTTGGATTCTCGGCAATCGTAAAATTTCAAATTTTAAGTGTGTAAGTCAACCCAATCCGCAGCTACAGTAAAATTTTTTTTTCGTAATTTTAATCGTAAATAGTCGGGTTTTGACGATTTGAAAAAATCTGTATTCCGAATCTGGCATATATGGTGAAAGCATGGAAGAGAGATTTCGTTTTGAAACTTCCGTCTTTTCCCACCCGTTATGAAACAAGCTACTTCGAAATGCAAAAGAAAACAAAAACACATTTGCCAAAATGAATAATCAATCCTTGCCAACCATTTCTTTAAGTTTCATCAAAATTCTTCATATCAAATTTTAAAAGTTTTCTCATGAACCATCGATAGCGATCGATGTCGTTTCATAAAGAATTTTAAATTACTCAAAAATCGCAAAAGTTTTTTTTTTCAAAATATCGATACCGTTAAAACGGTTAAAACGATATTATTTTTCACCGTATTACTTTATCGATATGTTCGAATTTTTGATAAGAACTTTAATTGTCGGTTCTTCAGAGGAACATCAAGAGTTTACTTTTATGCAGATTTTTATTTATTTATTTATTTGCCTAATCGTTAATCGAACCTGGAAGAAAGAATACTGTGGAACCTTTGCTCAGAGATCTTAATCATTAGACCACAATGTAGTTTTGATTGGTAATAGCTAAATTACATTAACATTATATCCCATATAATTTTCATTCAAATATAATCAATATGTAGGGGAATTGTTTTCCTTACCCCAAAACATCAATTACCGGAAATGTCCTTGTGAAATGGTTTTTTATGACGACAAGGCTATCCCTTCATAATCAAAAAGCTAATGTCGTTTTATTCAATAAATTTTTATCTCAAAAATATAAACTTCTGGAGATCAACAAACGCCAAAATACCGATGATTCGATGAACAAAAAGAGATAAAGGTGTAGTGGTGATCATTTATGAAATAACGTTTCATGAATGCTCATGTCGTTATTGCGAAATGGTAAAGATGTTCCGGTGTTCATCTTTAAAATGCCTTTTCAAACTATATCATTGCATTGATTTACGAGAATTTAGATAACGATTCATTGAAATTTATGTCATTATTAGGAATAAATAAGTGTGGAGAATTATATAAATTTTATATAAATGACTTGGAATGAGTTTTGGTTGTTGATTTTGTCGAGATAGATGCTGACAAGAGATTCGTGATTTATTTATACTTATTTTAATCCGCCGCATTTTGTGGTTCCCTCCATACGGAAGCGAAAATCGACTATGTTCCGGGCACTTCTTAATTTAATACTCCGGGAGAGAGAGTTTCACGAGACACTTCATATTTCAAATTCCCGCACTCGGAACGTTATCTGAAACTCGAAAAAGTCACGCACCGGCTTCAATGAAATCAACGAAAACATCGATGACACGCAAAACAAAAATTGGTCAGTCCGTGTGACGCTTGCTTTGGTATATTTTGCTTGTCGATAATTTTCTTGCGTCATGACGTTTAATTTTATTGTTATTTCGTGTGTAGTATCTGGATCTCCCTCCCAGCGTTTGCTTTGCGTTTAACAGTTTTCCCATGGGAAATGTGTCAAACGCAACGCAAACGTATCCTATGTGCGGGGCTCTTAAGAATCAAATAAATCCACGGCACGGCAAATGCTGGGTAAAGCGTACCATTGGTACTTCGCGTACCTGAAGGAATAAAATAGACCCCATCTTGCGGTCCTTAGCCTCTTACCCAGCAACTCCTATCCCTACCTCCCCGTGGTGCTGGCCGGGATACGAGCAACCTTAGGGAAGATCGGGTAACCAACCCCGGTGGGAACTATGGTCGTATGCTGACAGAGAAGGGGGGTTTGCTCCTCTCCGGAGGTGCAAATCTTACTGAGCGTCTGTTCTCCATGTCAGGATCGGCTCACAACAGCATCTGTTCTCCATGTTAGGGGCGGCTGATCATCGTCCGAGTGCCAGCGAGTGAAACTGTGCACCATGGTCAACCAGGAATAAGGAGGAATGGTCCTCCGGAAATTTAGGGGGTTTAGGCCCTGCAAGCCAGCCTTTAAAAAAACATACGTAACGAACAATCAACAAGAGAGTACGGACCGGAACCATCGGCGAAGACCACTGCGACGAAAAGGGGCTAGCGATTGGAAACTCGGTTCGTGGAACTGCAAATCTCTCAACTTCATCGGGAGCACACGCATACTCGCCGATGTGCTCAAGGACCGGCATCGTAGCGCTGCAGGAGGTTTGTTGGAAGGGATCAATGGTGCGAACGTTTAGAGGTAATCATACCATCTACCAGAGCTGCGGCAACACACACGAGCTGGGAACAGCTTTCATAGTGATGGGCGATATGCAAAGGCGCGTGATCGGTTGGTGGCCGATCAATAAAAGAATGTGCAGGTTGAGGATCAAAGGCCGGTTCTTCAACTTCAGCATAATCAACGTCCATAGCCCACACTCCGGAAGCACTGATGATGATAAGGACGCATTCTACGCGCAGCTGGAACGTGAGTACGACAGCTGCCCAAGCCACGACGTCAAAATCATCATAGGAGATTTGAACGCTCAGGTTGGCCAAGAGGAGGAGTTTAGACCGACTATTGGAAAGTTCAGCGCTCACCGGCTGACGAACGAAAACGGCCTACGACTAATTGATTTCGCCGCCTCCAAGAATATGGCCATTCGCAGCACACCTGGAGATCACCACTGCAGACAGAATCACAAATCGACCACGTTCTGATTGATGGACGGCACTTCTCCGACTTTATCGACGTCAGGACATATCGTGGCGCTAACATCGACTCTGACCACTATCTGGTGATGGTTAAAGTTAAACTGCGCCCAAAACTATCCGTCATCAACAATGTTCGGTACCGACGACCGCCGCGGTAGGACCTAGAGCGACTGAAGCAACCTGATGTCGCCACTGCATACGCGCAGCATCTCGAGGCAGCGTTGCCGGAAGAGGGTGAGCTCGATGGGGCCCCTCTTGAGGACTGCTGGAATACACTCAAAGCAGCCATTAACGACGCAGCGGAGAACAACGTCGGGTATATGGGTCGAAGTCGACGGAACGATTGGTTCGACGAAGAGTGCAGACAGATTCTGGAGGAGAAGGACGCAGCGCGGGTGGTCGCGCTGCAGCAAGGTTCCCGGCAGAACGTGGAACGTCATAGACGGAAGCGGAGTGCGAGGAGATGGAACAGCTGTGCCGTTCTCAAGAAACACAAAAGTTCTACCAGAAGCTCAACGAATCCCGCAAAGGCTTCGTGCCGCGAGCCGAAATTTGCCGGGATAAGGATGGGAGCATCTTGATGGGACGAACGTGTGGTGATCGAAAGGTGGAAGCAGCACTACGAGGAACATTTGAAAGGCGCTGAGAGTACAGGCAGTGAAAGTCAAGGCAGCAGAGGAGATGACTACGTCAGTTCAGCGGACGATGGAAGCCAACCAGCCTCCACCTTGAGGGAAGTTAAGGATGCCATTCAACAGCTAAAGCCAATAAAGCAGCTGGTAAGAATGGTATCGGAGCTGAGCTCATCAAGATGGGCCCGGAAAAGCTAGCCACTTGCCTGCACAAATTGATAGTCAGAATCTGGGAAACCGAACAGCTACCGGAAGAGTGGAAGGAAGGGGTTATATGCCCCATCTACAAGAAAGGCGACAAACTGGAGTGTGAGAACTTTCGAGCGATCACCATCCTTAATGCCGCCTACAAAGTGATATCCCAGATCATCTTCCGTCGTCTGTCACCATTAGTGAACGAGTTCGTGGGAAGTTATCAAGCCGGCTTCGTTGACGGCCGCTCGACAACGGACCAGATTTTTACTGTACGGCAAATCCTTCAAAAATGCCGTGAATACCAGGTCCCAACGCATCATCTGTTCGTTGATTTCAAGGCGACATACGACAGTATAGACCGCGTAGAGCTATGGAAAATTATGGACGAGAATAGCTTCCCTGGGAAGCTTACCAGACTGATCAAAGCAACGGTGGATGGTGTGCAAAACTGTATGAAGATTTCGGGCGAACACTCCAGTTCGTTCGAATCGCGCCGGGGACTAAGACAAGGTGATGGACTTTCGTGCCTGTTGTTCAACATTGCGCTAGAAGGTGTCATGCGGAGAGCCGGGTGTAACAGCCGGGGTACGATTTTCAACAGATCCAGTCAATTTATTTGTTTCGTGGATGACATGGACATTTTCGGCCGAACAGCGTTGCCCGGCTATCGCTTTAACCTGTTGCCAGGTTAGATTTCGGTCGACTTCTTTTATTTCTTTATTGAGGCTTCGCCGCCATGAGCCTCTGGGTCTGACTCTGCTGCGATGTCCCGCTGGGTTCCAGCTAATGCTTGTTTACAGATTTCGTTTCCGCCCCTACGTAGAGTGTGGCCGACCCAGCCCCACTTCCGATCCCGAATTTCTGTTGCTATCGGCCTCTGGTGACAACGACGATGGAGCTCGTTGTTTGAGATCCAGTTGTGAGGCCACCAGGCCCGAATTATATACCGCAGGCATCTGTTAATGAACACCTGCAGCCGATGAGTGTTCTCCACTGATACACACCATGTTTCGCTAGCGTATAACAGCACAGATTTCACGTTAGAGTTGAAAATTCGTATTTTGGTGCGTTCACTTATCTGCCTGTTTTTTCCAGATATTTCTAAAACTCGCAAAGGCAGCCCTTGCTTTCTTGATCCGTGCGCCTATTTCGATCTTGGTACCATCGTCTACCACCAAAATATTGGAAGGTTTCAATATTCTCCATAGGTTGCCCGGCTACTGTGAAACTGGAAGGGGTCACCGCGTTCACATCCAACGATTTGATTTTGTTGACGTTGATGACTAAACCTGCCGATGAGGAGCGCTTGGCAAGCTCGTTAAGCTTACTCTGCATGTCAGAGCGCCGTTGAGCGAGGAGTGCAACGTCATCAGCCAATTCGAAGTCGTTTAGGTGCTCCATGGTTATAGGCTGCCATAACAGCCCGCGGTTTGGTTCACGGTCAATCGCATCTACCAGAATCTCGTCGATTACGATGAGGAACAGTAACGGTGATAGAATACATCCTTGCCTCACACCAGCTACGACCCGGATAGGGTCGGACAGGACCCCATTGTGCAGCACTCAGCTTTTTCGTAGTCAATGAATACCAAGTAAAGGGACTCTTGGAATTCGTTGACCTGCTCCAGAATGATGCGGAGCGTGACAATATGGTCCACACAGGATCTTCCGGCACGGAATCCGGCTTGCTTCCGCCGGAGAGTCGCATCGATCTTCTCCTGAATCCGGGCTAGGATAATTTTGCACAGAACTTTGAGAACGGTACACAGCAACATAATGCCTCGCCAGTTATCGCATACAGTCAGGTCACCCTTTTTGGGCACCTTCACTAAGATACCTTGCATCCAGTCGACCGGGAAAGTTGCGGTGTCCCAGATATTCCGAAATAAACGATGCAGTAGTTGAGCGGATGTCATGGGGTCAGCTTTGAGCATCTCGGCTGATATGCGGTCGACCCCTGGGGCTTTATTCGATTTCATGCTTTGGATGGCTGTTTGAATCTCTAGCAGTGATGGAGCTTTGGTATTGACGCGTGTTATACGTCGGATCCTAGGCAGATCATGCCGAGGTGGTGATGACCTGGCTGGCACTTGAAAAAGTTGTTCGAAGTGCTCGAACCAGCGATTCAGCTGTTCAGTTTGGTCGGTCAATAACTGATCATTCGCGTCTTTCACAGGCATCGTTGCATTCATCTTCGCCCCGCTTAAGCGTCGTGAGATATCGTAGAGGAGGCGAATGTCCCCGGTTGCGGCGGCTCTCTCTCCTTCGTCGGCCAGAGAGTCTGCCCACGCTCGCTTGTCCCGTCGACATGAGCGTTTTACTTCCTTCTCAAGAGCCGCGTATCGTTGACGGGCTAAGACTTTGGCTCCTCTGGTTTTCGATCGCTCTATCGCGGCTTTGGCTTCTCTTCGCTCCTTTATCTTCCTCCAGGTCTCATCGGTGATCCATTGTTTTCTCTGGGTGCGTAGTTCGCCCAGATTGTTCTCGCTGGTGGCGATGAAGGCATTCTTGATGGCGGTCCATTAGTCTTCCACGCTGCCACCTTCCGGAATATCTGCAGCACGCGTCTCCAGTTCTTCAACGAAGGACCGTTTCACCGTGGCATCTTCCAGTCGGCGTGTGTTGAATCGTCGTCCAACTCTTTCCTCCTGCCGACGAATCCGCGCAATGCGCAGGCGTATTTCGCCGATGAGGAGGTGATGATCAGACGCGATATCGGCACTACGTTTATTCCGTACATCAAGAAGGCTCCGTTTCCATTTTCGGCTGATGCAGATGTGGTCGATTTGATTTTCTGTAAAGCCGTCACGGGAGACCCACGTGACCTTGTGAACCGGTCGATGAGGGAAGAGCGATCCCCCGATCATCATGTCGTTATCAACACAAAATTCTGCGAACAGCTCTCCGTTTTCGCTCATTTCTCCGAGACCATGGTTCGAGTTGTCGGATCCGATCTTCGCATTGAAGTCGCCCAAACAGATCTTGATATCATCCTTCGGAATTCTATCTGCGACGGCATTGATTTGACTGTAGAAGTTCTCTTTGTCAGAAGAAACTGCGGTCAAAAAAGATTCGCCACCGCACCAAATGTGTCATGTACAAGACGCTTATAAGACCGGTTGTCCTCTACGGACATGAAACATGGACAATGCTCGAGGAGGACTTACAAGCACTCGGAGTATTCGAGAGACGGGTGCTTAGGACCATCTTTGGCGGTGTGCAAGAAGACGGTGTGTGGCGGCGAAGAATGAACCATGAGCTCGCCCAGCTCTACGGCGAACCCAGTATTCAGAAGGTAACTAAGCCGGAAGGGTACGATGGGCAGGGCATGTTGCAAGAATGCCGGACAGCAACCCTGCAAAGATGGTGTTCGCTTCCGATCCGGCAGGTACGAGACGACGTGGAGCGCAGCGAGCGAGATGGGTAGACCAGGTGCAGAACGACTTGGCGAGCGTGGGGCGTATCCGAGGATGGAGAGATGCGGCCTCGAACCGTGTATTGTGGCGTCAAATTGTTGATTCAGTGTTATCTGTTTAGATGTAGACTAAATAAATGAAAATGACCTATCTGTCTGTCCTATCCTATACCGAAACTGATATACTACCGGAAATATCGTTTGGTCATTTGACCGAAAAAGACGTTTGGTCAAATAAATCATTTGACCGAAAATACCGAAAAAGAAAAGGCAATTTGGCCGAATCGATCATGCGACTTCAGCCAGACGGCCATTTTCGAGCTGTTGACCATGTCGATTAAACAACTTTGTTAAAGACAACGATTTTTCCGGACGATTGTCGCTTTGGCCAAATGAAATTTTTGGTCAAGCCGTTCTTCATTTTTAACCGTTTTCGTCTTTTCGGTCAAACGACCCTTTCCCATTTTTAGTAATTTTCCCAGGAATTTTCCGAAGAATATCCTATGAGCCAAGCAAAGATTGTTCCGTAGTAATCAAAAAAAAAATCGAAAAAGAAAACGGCGGTTCGTAAAAATTTAAAAATTGATTGTTCAAATTCTGGAAAGGTTTAGTGAAAATTCCTCGTGGACATTTTGAAGAGTTTCCTATATGCGCAGAAAAATCATGTACGATTGAAACAACTGTTTCGTTTGTTGCATCAAACAACGAGTACGAGAGTTGTTGTTTCAATTTTCAAATTTGTTGTTTCAACACTGATTCACTGCTTTATTCAATCCTGTATCGTATGACTGAAACAATAATATTGTTCTTATGACATTCATTTTTAAATTCGATCCTATTGTAGTCACTTTTTCCTCTTTTGTTGATGTCATCATATTGTCGATAAAGTAGTTTCTAACCAATTTCGTAAGTAAAAACAATCATGAATATTGTTGTTCTGATGTATTATTTTCAGGGTTCGTACTTTTTCGGTGACACGAAAACAAGCGATTTCAGGCCGGAGGAGAATCTTTTTTAGCGGTCTGTGGCGATAAACATCTTTCTCACTCTCCTTTTTTTCTAGAGCAGGCCTGAAAAAAACGAAAATCGTGCCTATTTGATGATTTTTTTCGTTTCATCATTCTTACACCTCACTCATTTTCCGCGAAAATGTTCAATGTGCGTTTTATAAAAAAAATAAGACTGCAACGGGATTTAAACCCAGAGCACCAACAAGAATGGCACTGGGTTGCGCTCACTCTAGCCCTACCGCCACGTGACTGCTTGTTGGGATAAGTTATTTGTTCCATGAAGGCTACCTACTCTTGTTTGGTGAAGACACGAAAACGATAAAAGAAGTGAGAAAACAAGCAAATCAACTATTCGATCTCCAGCTTCTGATCCGTCTTAAAAATGTGAGGCGAAGGCAATACCAAAGAACTCGCGATCCCGCGTTGTAAGTTATTTGGCGAGATTTGCAAAATGTAATTAAAAAACCCAGATTAATCCACCTAGCAGTGATGATGCCTTTCTCGTGCATTATAAAATATATTGAAAAAATCACATAAGAAAGGTCAAAAAAGCTCTTTAGGAGAATAGATCACATTTTTTCGATAATTTTGCATGTTTTTGCATTAGTTAAAATGCATTGCCACCATTTCCGAAAAAAAAAATTTTCGGTTTTGAATTTTTTTCCAAGGGGGGACCCTTGGGAAAAAACAATGATTTTTCAATAATTCCGAAATGCAATGTCCGATCGAAACAATTTTCAATAGCAAACAATGGGACCGTTGCTAGTAAATTTTTTTTTTCATCCTGTTTGGTTAATTTATTAAACAAATGTTTTCAATTGGCATACTTTCCAGATAAATAGAAAAACGCCAAAGTTATTCCAATTTTGAAGGCGGACAAAAATCCAGCTGAGGCTTCTAGTTATCGCCCAATCAGTTTGCTTTCTTTAATAAGCAAACTGTTTGAAAAGATTATTTTAAATAGAATGATGGTTCTTATTAATGACAATTCTATGTTTGCTGATGAGCAATTTGGTTTTCGCCAATGGGCATTCAACCACTCATCAGTTATTAAGAGTTACGAACTTAATTCGGCTCAACAAATCTGAAGTATATTCGACTGGAGTTGCTCTTCTTGATATAGAGAAAGCATTTGACAGTGTTTGGCATGAAAGTTTGATTGTAAAATTGATGAATTTAAGTTTTCCTCTGTACATTATTAAACTGATCCAAAATTATTTATCAGATCGCTCACTGCAGGTAAACTATCAGAAAACAAAATTTTATAGATTACCTTAGATTGCAAAAAAGTTTGGATATTTCCTCCACTTACTTGCAAAAATGGACAATTTCCCCGAATGCTTCCAAAACTCAGCTTACAATTTTCCCACATAAGCCGAGAGCTTATTTGAAACCTTCTAGCAGACATATTGTTACTATGAATGGGGTTCCAATTTACTGGTCTGGCGAAGCTAAATATTTATGACTTATGCTAGATCAAAAATTAACTTTTAAAAGTCACATTGAAGGCATGCAAGCCAAATGTAACATTATTAAGTTTAAAAACATCAAGCGCAGAACGGATACCATGCGCCTTACCCATGTCACCCCTTGGGATTTATTGCACTCCAAGAAACCTCTTACTACGCCCATGGTTGATGGTCGTCGCTCACTGCTGGAAAGTCTCGACAGACAGATATTAAAAGGCCACGAAACGTACGCGAACGAGACGCAAGCAAAAACGGGGTACAGCGTAAAAACATTACCCGTATATGGACATCTTGAAATCTCCAGCTCTACGTGCTGTGGTCTGTGGTGTCGTCAATTCACAGGCCTTTGGCAAGTTTGGAACTCTATCACAAATGCAATGCATTTGAGAAAAACTGTACGATCACTATTTTTTTTAAATGCACCTTACCATTATCAGAAACAATGCAATTTTTCCGCCAGGTTCGAGATCTACTAGCTTAAACATGATCATCTGGTCATCTTGAGAACGAAGTTGATTTGCCCAAAAATGGGCAACTCCGACGAAACCGGTCTTCGATTAATTACAACCAAAGTCGGTAAAGTTGAAATCGCATTGCATAACAGAAACAATTGTAATTATATTTGCTAAACGGCTTGTCCAAGTTGGCCCAACGGGGTTGAATTATTACGATGCTCAACTTTTCACATATTGCACGGCATGACTCCACGCAAGTCCGGAAGTCGAGACAAAAATAAACCCAAATCAGCGATCGGAAATCGACATTTCCCTCGTCGGCGATTCATTGTTTACTCGACACTATTTGGTTTATTACTAATCACCACATAAATACCCCAATTCAACTAACGAACCAGGGGACTATGCCCCGCACAGAGAAAGAAGTTCTGACGTCAGCCAAATGGAATTCAAGGGCCTCGATCCTCGATCGGTGACAAACATTGGTTGCACAAAGCAGTTGAAAAAAAAAAACATGAGCTTGTGTTTGTCGGAAAAGCATCACTTTGAACACTCCCGTTGCACAATTTCTTTCACCAACGTATAATTTTACTACCGCACTAGTGAAATGTAAATAAACTTACCGGAAAAGCGATGGAAAACTGTGGAAAATCGGCGAAACAAGACGCACTTGAACTTTTCTGACTCACTCGCGATTTTGTTGGATTTTGCTTTCGTTTCTTTTTGTTCGCGAGATCAGAAGGTACACGGTGGAAAGCGAACCGAGTTGACTGACAGATTGAATACCACACGGAAATCAAACAAAAGTTGCAAAACTGATTTTTTTTTCGATCTGAGGCAGTGCTGCGAGAATTATCAAAAGGTGTGGGAGAGAGATCCCCGAATAGAAATGAACCATTTATCGAATCGGTAAAATTCTCGCTTAACTTTTCAAAAGGTCCTAAGTAACATTTTTTTCATGAATAAATTTGAATAGCGCAATCAATAGAACAGCATGAAAGCTATTGATTGCTGTATTCAAATTAATTCATGAAAAAAATGTTACTTAGGACCTTTTGAAAAGTTAAGCGAGTATTGTTCAGTTTCTATTCATATGGAGTGATAGGGTAAAGCGACCAATAGTGAACCCCCAGCCAATAGTGGACCCTCTTGCCATTTTTGCATTATTACTGCACAATGTCAACATTTTGCTATGAAATTCTATTGGGAGAACCTAAGTTACAGTCCTATGATTTGATTACATGCGTTGGAAATGCTATGGAAAGTCCAATTAGATGATTTTTTACAATTCTATAAAAAATAAACACGAGAGTGTCCATTATAGGAATATTTTGGGGGGTCCATAAAAGGGAAGAAGAACGTCCCGAAACGGGACATGAAAATCAAATGAAGTGTCGACTATAGGGAAGCAATTTCCTATTATGGACCCCCAGGGGGTCTACTATAGGGTGAATTCAGTTAGACTTTAAAATGTTAATTTCATCAAATAACGTTGTGTATTTGGGTGGTTTATGTATGTATTGTGAAGAGGGGATACAGAGCTTGTTGTTAGATATCAAGCAGAGTTAATATGTTGAAAATGTCTAAGCCTTATGACAGGAAGATCTAAATTCCGCTACTAGGGGGTCCACTATTGGGCATTTTACCCTAATTATTCTGAGTAAGACCACGTTCAGATTAAAAATACTACAATAAGAGATCGGCGTAGACGCCATCTTGTTTCCAATCGAACCTTCAAAAGCGGTTCCAATTCGACTTGTTTACATTTGGCAGCCATAAGAGGCAAGCAAAAAGTTCAAGTGATGCCAGTATTATTTTCACGTTTTCATGCTTTTTCATACGTTGCCATTTCAATAGTTTTTCCCTCCGCCGGTCTCTGGTTATAGCGTTGCTAGTTCAGATTGGTGATATCCAGCTTTTCGCGCACGGTAATGGCGGCTCTGTGGGTTTAAAAGTGTATCCGTCCCTGTACTTCTTTGACATCTGGCTTGGGTTTGACATTATCATCCTGTGTGGAGCGAGACAGCCCTGTTGTATACCAGTCGATACAGTCGGGATTCGCTGGTTGGGATTTTAAAATACTTGGGTCACTTTTTAGTTGGGCCTCCACTGGCTGGGCTATGGACCAACTAAAAAGCAACCGTACGTCAAATTCATTGTAAACAAGGAAAACGGGATTGGGCGTCACTGAACATCATTTGTGATGTTCAAGTCAAAATTCGTGCTAAAATGGCTGTCAGTTGACCCAACTAAAAAACCGAATTCGTTAGTTGGGCCGAGGTCGTGGCCCAACCAGCGAATCGCGACTGTATTATATGCTGCGTATGCCGTCTTTGTGTTGGTGACGAGCAAGCAGCCAAGCATCGTTCTCCCTCAGTCAGAGTCCAACAGTGATCCGAGTAAGGCGATACCTGCGCCGAGTGCAATAATGCGCAATGGGTGATTTCCTGGCACAGCAGCAAGCTACACACCTCCTGTTCCAGGGCGAGGGGAGAATTTTAACTTATGATGTATATCAGCGCACACATAACCATTCTCCACGCGAACTACTAATAAAATATATATCCAAATAAACTTTATGTGTGGTCTCAAATTACCAATTATTTAATTTATGTGTGGTTCTATATTGATTATATTAGGGTGGAGCTGTTGCAAAAATTTATATCGGCGACACATATATCTTATATAGATATTTTTGGCAGTGTACAGTTCTATCACAGACAAACAGACGTAACAGCTTGAACATTTTTCTGAAAAGTCCATCACCCAACTCTTCTATCACCATCTTGCGAGCATGTTACACGAAACAATGTTTCGTATGACATTGTCACCAGAAGGCGCTGGAGTGAAATGTCAAACTCGAAGAATTACGACGCTAGCGCCTCTAATTGTGAAGCACGCAATCAATCAAGTTCAAATTGATTGTTGAAGTCATGCTCGAAGGTAATTTCTCCAGTGTTACGTCTGTTTGTCTGTGGTTCTATGATTTGATTACATGCATTGGAAATGCTATGGAAAGTAAAATTAAATGATTTTCTACAATTCTATAAAAAATAAACACGAGAGTGTCCATTATGGGAATATTTTGGGGGGTCCATAATAGGGCGGTAGAACGTCCCGAAACGGAACATAAAAATCAAATGAAGTGTCGACAAAATTCCTATTATGGACCCCCAGGGGTTCTACTATAGCCCTCTCCATCTCCATCAATGTTGGTGGCGTGTTTACAAAATTTTCCTTTGTTTACTGTTAGAACTGTCATATTTTTCTTGTTTGCTGTTAGAAAACAACAAACAATCCGTTGATACACCAAGAAAAAGATCGCAAATTTTAACTAGACATCAGGTGAAAATGAAAATTTTCATTTTCATTCAGTGTGCAGCGAAAAAAAAATTCACTCTGTGATTGTGTTGGTAAAATAAGCTTGGAGACCTCAATAGGGCGAATTCAGTCAGACTTTAAAATGTTAATTTCAACGAATAACGTCGTGTATTTGAGTGTTTTATGCTGGGTACTGCGGATAGAGCCGCTTTTCTGCGCTCAAGCGAGCAGAGGGATATTTTGAAATCACTCCCATAAACAAAATTATTTTGCAGTTACTTGGCTGTCAAACATTTCCCGCTCTTCGAATTTCTCTTTCCACGCTGCATGAGAGCGCACAAATGCGCTAGACTCTACATGACTTCACTATTGTTTACATACATTCATGCTCCAATCAGCTGCTGAATCTCGTGAAATTTCGTAACGAGTGCTTTTTAGTTGCATTCCCACTAATTTTCCACTCGAATATAATATAATGTGAAATATGATGTGAGAATGTTTGTTACAAAGAATACAAAACTCAAACAAAGTTTATTTTTATTTTTTCCCAAAATAATAACAATACTTCTCAATATTAGATCAGAAACGAGCATAACCACAATATTCAATGTTTGGCTCCGGCACAATAGAAAATTTTGGCTTCAGTTTGACAACCAAATCGATTCTATCCGCACCACCCAGGTTTTATGTATGTATCGTGAAGAGGAGATGCAGAACTTGGTATTAGATGTCAAGCAAAATTAATATGTTGAAAATGTCTACTCCTTATGACAGGGGGTCCACTATTGGGCATTTTACCCTAGTATACTTTTTTCTTCCGTGTACGGGTCCTTGATGAACATTCATTACGCCCTTGATTACGCCTCTTTAGTAAATAAAACTGAAGTCCTTGCACGGAGAAACATGAATAATCTAGTTAACTTATTATTTAATCCTTTTTGAGCATTTTTCAATTTTAATCATTCCAACACTTATTATTTATGCTACATTTTATTCTTTGCAACACTTTTCCAAAATTTAATCCCTCATATCATTATTGCTGTTGGAACTTGCAAAAAAAGAGTGGTAGTTGCATTACACAAGTTTTTTTCAATCATGTTTGCTTTCGGAGCTATCCTGATTTTATGCGGAAAACACGATACATGCCGTTCACGAAATTGGCAACGGAGGCCATAAGAAAATGGTATATTTCAATAAGGTAAGTTCGTAAATCGATGTCACTCTTTGGAGAGAAAATTTATCTGAAGAACTCTCTATTCACACAGATGAGAATAAAAGCCACAACTTGGCGTGATGAGTCGTGCACAAACATGAAGCGGAAACCTCCGTTCGTCGTCGAGAAGAAACGGAAGAAATTCAACACCAACCAAGAGCTTCGATTCTTATAGCGTTCAACAAGAACAAGTAGTTATCAAACCATCGTGGATTCGCCTTCATCCGTTCTTTATAATCCCTTGATCCGAATCCGTTATTTACGCTGAACATTTTATTTAATAAATATAAACTAAACTAATTCATCAAGATCTCTCAAACATTATGTTGTTTATTTTATTTTGAAACGTCAAATTGATTGAAAAAAAAACATGTGAAGGAATGAATAGCCTTTAATGCTTCGATAACGATTAAACGAGGAATAATCCTTTTAAATGATTAAAATTGATTTAATCATTCATAGCTTATTTGGAAAATATTCATCGCAATCTGAGACGAGACCTGCAAAGAGGAAAAAATGTAACTTCAGCTGCTGCCAGCCAACTGCTGTCACGAACTGTCAGGTGCAACCAGCAGCTTTTCGAGTGAAAGTATTGGTATCCCAAATAAAATATTCCACATCATTTTTGTTTTACCAAGACTTTTTTACTTTAACGAGTATTCCAAACCTTCCGTTTAGCTTGTTAATAATCAGTAATAAACTTGTGTTTTGTTCCCGGTATAAAAATCCTTATGAAAATGAATTAACTATTTCGTGAATTGGATACACTTTTATTGTGCTCAGAAGGGTCCACCTGGGGCTTAGGTGAAACAGTCAAGTAAACAGTTGAAACTCGATGGTCAACTGTGATGAAAAGAAGAACAAGTGTCAAAACAAGAGAAAAGAAGCAGCGTCTTTGCAGGTCTCGTCTCAGATCGCAATGAGTGGATAGATCGAATATGCTTTTAGATTAGATTTTAAGCTATTTAGCTTTTTTATTTTTATCCGTGTGAGGAAGCGAATAAAATAAATGTTCTGTTGGCAGCACTGCTTGAGAAAACGTCAGGTCAGAAGATGTGAACAAAACAAAACAGAAGACAATTTTTGTCAAACTTCCTCAAACTCATTTTGTTTCCTGTAAAAAGCTGTAAATCTGTTTAATCTGTGATTGCTATTACTTCGAAGTTTTTATAAAGTTTGAAGTTATTGCACATTGGGTAAGTTGCCTTCATTATTTGCTAAATTGAACACAAATTTCTAAACTTTTGCATTCCTTTGCATCATATGCAATCTGTGCTGTCGTTGAGATATTTCATACATAGATGTCGCTCTGATCAATTGTAGGGAACTCTGGGGTAAATGCGGCATTCATTGAAACGAAACCAGTTTTAATTCCACATCATTCATATCGGATATTAGATATGTCGTTGTACCACGCCAACGCCGGCCAGGCGGAAATCATCCGCACCATTCAGAAGGACCAAACCTACATCGACGAAATCCGGTCCCAGCTGAGCGACATTCTGCTGCTGGTGAGCCAGCGGAACTGGTTCAAGTACAACCACCTGTGCAAACTGATCGCGGAGGTCCTGTACCACCACTATGCGATCGTGCACAATCTGCAGACGCTCGGGGAGGAGTACACCGGGATCATCCAGGTGGACTCGAACTATGTGATGCTGCCGAATAAGGCGGTAAGACACGGCTTTTAGACTGAACGAGAAAAAATGCATTTGAAACTCCCGTTTCTGAATTCTCAGTTGCAGATATTCTCGATCCTGTTGGAATACGGTGGGGAGCACGTGGTGGATCGGATACTCACCCGGTTGCAAACCGAGATCGATCGAAGCCAAGAGATGCTACCGGAGGCAAAGGAGCGGTTTGTCAAACTGCTGGACGGGTTGAAATTTATTGTTCCCTACGTGAGAGGTTTCCACACGAGTGCGTTCTACATTTGCGGTGGGAAGTATCACATTTCCAAACGACTGACGGGGATTAATTATGTGAGTAAAACAAATTCAAGTCTTATCCAGTCCAACTATAATCAAGTTCCAAAGTTCAAGTCTATCAAATCCAAACCAATTCCAATTCAATCCAAATCGAATGCTAAGCAATCGAAAATCAATTCGAATCCTATCCACATTTAGTCCTAATTCAATAATAAAGCAATCCAAATCCTCCCCAATCCAATCCAAATACTATCCAGAACCAATCCAATTCCAAACCAAGGTAATCCAGACCTAATTGAATTCAAATTTAATTCGATCTTTTTCAAATTCAGTTGTAATCCAATTTAATATCAAACCAAATAGATCTGGATCCCATCCACAATTGGGTTGGATTTGAATGATTAAATTTGAATTTACTCCAAACCAAAATCAAGACCTATCAAAATGCTATCCAAAACTAATTCCAAATCCGATTCAAATCAAATCCAAATTCAGTCCAAATGCAATCTAAATCCTATTCATTCCATTCCTATCATTCCTAATCCATACTAAATCCAATCCAAATCCAATTCAAATCCAAGCCGAATCTAATCCAACTTCGATCCAAATCTAATCAAAATCCAATTCAAATCCATCCCAAATCCGAATCCAATTCAAATCTAATCAAAATCCAATCCGAAGCCGAATCCAATCAAAATTCGATCCAAATCCAAATCTAATCAAAATCCAATTCAAATCCATCCCAAATCTGATCCAAATCCAATCCGAATTCAATCCAAATCCAATTCAAATCTGAACCAAATCCAATTCAAATCTGATCCAAATCCAATCCAAATTCGATCCAAATCCAATCCAAATTCGATCCAAATCTAATCAAAATCCAATTCAAATCCATCCCAAATCTGATCCAAATCCAATCCGAATTCAATCCAAATCCAATTCAAATCTGATCCAAATCCAATCCAAACTCGATCCAATTCCAAATCTGATCCAAATCCAATCCAAATTCGATCCAAATCTAATCAAAATCCAATTCAAATCCATCCCAAATCTGATCCAAATCCAATCCGAATCCAATTCAAATCCATTCCAAATCTGATCCAAATCCAATCCAAATTCGATCCAAATCCAATCCAAATCTGATCCAAATTTGATTCAAATCCAAATCCAATCCAAATCCAATTGAAATCTGATCCAAATCCAATCCGAATCCAATTAAAGTTCGATCCAAATCCATTCCGAACCCAACAAAAATCTGATCCAAATCCAATCCAAATTTGAATCCAATCCAAATTCGAGCCAAATCAAGTCCGAATCCAATTCAAATCCATTTCAAATCTGATCCAAATCCAATTCGAATCCATCCCAAACCTGATCCAAACACAATCCAAATTCGATCCAGATCCAAACCCAATCAAAATCCAATCCAAATCCATCTCAAATCCGATCCGAATCCAATCCAAATTCGATCCAGATTCAAATCCAATTCAAATCCATCCCAAATCTGATCCAAATCCAATCCGAATCCAATCCAAATCCAATCCAAATCCAAATCTGTTCCAAATCCAATTCAAATCCATCCCAAATCTGATCCAAATCTATCCCAAATCTGATCCAAAATAATTTTAAATTTGATTCAAATTAGATCCAAATCAAATCCGAAAACAATCAAAATTTGATCCAAATCCAAATCGGATCCAAATCCAACCCAAATCTAATCAAAATCCAGTTCAAATCCATTCAAAATCTGATCCAAATCCAATCCGAATCCGATCCAAATCTAATCAAAATTCAATTCAAATCCATCCCAAATCCGATCCAAATCCTATCCGAATCCAGTCCAAATTCGATCCAAATCCAATCCAAATCTAATCCAAATGCAAATCCAATCCAAATCTAATCCAAATCTAATCTAAATCCAATTCAAATCTATCCCAAATTTGATCCAAATCCAATCCGGATCCAATCCAAATTCAATTTAAATTCAATCCAAATTCGATCCAAATCCAATCCAAATCTGGTCCAAATCCATTCCGAATTCAATCAAAATTCGATCCAAAGTCAAATCTAATCCAAATCTAATCAAAATCCAATTCAAATCTATCTCAAATTTGATCCAATTTCAATCCAAATCCAATTCAAATCTGATCCAAATCCAATCCAAATTCGATCCAAATCCAAATCTAATTCAAATTCATCCCAAATCTGATACAAATCCAATCCTAATCAAGTCCAAATTCGATCCAAATCCATTCCGAGCCCAATCAAAATTCGATCCAAATCCAAATCTAATCAAAATCCAATTCAAATCCATCCCAAATCTGATCCAAATCCAATCCAAATTCGATCCAAATCCAAATCTAATTCAAATCCAATCCGAATTCGATCCAGATCCAAATCCAATCCAAATCCAATTGAAATACAATCCGAATCCAGTTCAAATTCGATCCAAATCCAAATATGATCCAAATCCAATCCAAATCTGTTCAAAATCCAATTCAAATCTATCCCAAATTTGATCCAAATCCAATCCGGATATAATCCAAATCCAATTCAAATAAGATCCAAATCCAATCCAAATTCGATCCAAATCCAAATCTAATCCAAATCCAATCCGAATCCAATCCAAATTCGATCTAGATCCAAATCCAATCCAAATCTAATCAAAATCCAATTCAAATCCATCCCAAATCTGATCCAAATCCAATCCGAATCTAATCCAAATTCGATCCAAATCCAATCCAAATCTAATCAAAATCCAATTCAAATCCATCCCAAATCTGATCCAAATCCAATCCGGATTCAATCCAAATTCAATCCAAATCCAACTCAAATGTGATCCAAATCCAATCCAAATTCGATCCAAATCCAAATCTAATCCAAATCCAATCCAAATCGAATCAAATTCCATCCCAAATCTGATCCAAATCCAATCCGAATCCGATCCAAATTTGATCCAAATCCAATTAAAATGTAAAATCTGATCCGAATCCAATCCAAATTCGATCCAAATCCAAATCTGATCCAAATCCAATCCAAATCTAATCAAAATCTATCCCAAATCTGATCTAAATCCAATCCGAATCCGATCCAAATCTAATCAAAATTCATTTCTGAAAACATGTGAAAAACAAAGTAACCCGGGACTGCCGAGACCCGCGTTAACCGTCGTTGTCAGGATACCAACAAACAACCGAGCGTCGTCGTCAAGGTAGCCATAGCAACAAGTAAACAACCAAAGGGTATAAAAGGAAAATTTTCACCCATGCTTGTTCAGTTCCATTTAAACCAAGTAATAAGTTGTTCCTAATAAACCTAGTTCTAACCGTGTTAAATCCGTGTTTCTCTGCTACAAGTCATACCTACAAGAGGTTATGGGCACCCCGAAGGAAACTGCGCACGGAATTCCCCAGTATTCCGGTGGACCTGGTTTTGAAAACTGGAGTTTTCGCGTGAAGATGTTCCTGGATTCGGCTGGCGTGCTGCGGACCCTGACGGAAGATTTGCCAGAAGAGGAAGAGGACGAGGTGAAGTTCGACAATGAAGATCGAAAAGCGAAAAGCATGATCGTTGGATTCTTGGCGGATGAGGTTCTGGAAGTCGTCCGGGACAAAGGCAGCGCGAAGGAAATGTGGTCAAGCTTGTGCGACGTTTTTGCAAAGAAGTCTGTGGCCAGTCAAACGCTCCTGCGGAAACAGCTTGGTCGCCTACGGATGAAGGAGGGAGCATCGATGCGGTCCCACCTTTTGGTGTTCGACGATTTGGTAAGGCAACTCAAAACGGCCGGTGCGAAGCTTGAGGATGGAGATCTCGTGTCCCAGCTGTTCCTAAGTTTACCGGACTCGTACGATCCTCTTGTAACGGCCCTGGAAAACATTAAGGAAGAGGACCTCAATTTGGATTTGGTCAAGCAACGGTTGCTCGCGGAAGAGCAAAAACGTGCGGACCGCATGGACGAGGCCGTCGACGACAGGCCGGCAGCGTTTGCGGGCCACCAGCGTCACAAGCGTGGTGACAAATTCAAGGGCAAGTGCCACAAGTGCGGCCAAATCGGCCACATGAAGAAGGACTGCAGGAAGAAGGACAAGGAAGTGCATACTGCCATGAGCCAGAAAGGGGTGAGTTTTATGGTAAACCGTGACCAGCCTTCCACGTCAAACGGTGACGTCATCCATTTCAAGCTGGATTCGGGCGCAAGTGACCATTTGGTGAACGAGAAAACGTTTTTCCATTCGGTCGAAAGGCTGCCATGCCCGGTGGTCATAAAAGTGGCCAAGGATGGAGCGGATCTGGTGGCGAAGGAAGAGGGCGAGATAAATGGTTACAGTAATCACGGCGTACTCTTCAATATGCAAAAGGTGCTGTACATCGCGAACCTTCGCGACAACTTGCTCTCAGTGAAAAAGCTGGCAGCTGCTGGCGTTGAAGTGATGTTCCTCAAGGGCAAATCGGTGGCAATATCATCGCTACCGCTCCGATGAAGGGCAACCTGTACGAGCTTGATATTAAGGTGAGTAGCTCAACTGCTAACCTTTGCCAGGTAGAACGAAACGAGCTGTGGCATCGTCGCCTGGGGCATCTCGGTCAAGGAGGAATGGCCAAAATCGTACAGAAGAAGATGGCCACTGGTGTCGACTTCAAGCCAGGCCAGAATCAATTCTGCGATGCCTGCGCCCAGGGTAAGCAGTGTCGGGACCCATTCGATGGAACTCGTCAACGAGCGAAGCGGCCCCTCGAGCGAATTCACTCGGACGTTTGCGGCCCCATCGATCCACCGTCTTGGGACGGATCAAGATATTTTGTATCGTTTATCGACGACAAGACGCATTTCGCCATGATCTACCTGATGAAGCGGAAGTCGGAAGTCTTCGAAAAGTTCCAAGAGTATGAAGCACTGGTGACCGCGCATTTTGGTTTGCGCATCTCGAAGCTTACCGTGGACCAAGGCCGTGAGTATGGTTCGACCGTGCAGAAAGGATTCTACAAAAAGAAGGGCATCCAGGTCGAAGCAACTGTCGCTTATACGCCTCAACAGAACGGCGTGGCCGAGCGATTCAATCGGACGCTGGTGGAAAAAGTGAGGACCATGCTGATTGATTCATCGATGCCGAAGTCAATGTGGTGTGAAGCAGCCCTGACAGCGGTGTATTTAATTAACCGCAGCCCATCAGCAGCGTTGTCGGAGGGTACCACACCGGCAGAATGTTGGATTGGATCCAAACCGGATCTGTCAAAGCTACGCGTGTTTGGATGCAAGGCATACGCGTGGGTCCCCGGCCAACTCCGCAAAAAGTTGGATGCCAAGAGTCAGGAGGTTGTCATGATCGGCTACGCTCCCAATGGATACCGCCTCTGGAACAAGAAAAGCAGGAAGGTGGTGATTGCTCGTGATGTCCGTTTCGACGAAACCTGTTTTCCGTTCGCCTCTGAAAGCAGAGATGAGAAACCGTTAGTAGTGCTACCATCGTTCACCAGCCAGATCGAGAAGCTGGGCTTTGTTCGATCGAAGAGGGACTACTGCCTGTATGTCAGGTGCCGAGACGGCGACGAGGTGTACATTATTCTGTACGTCGATGATCTCCTGATTGCGGGAAGAAACTTGAGTTCCATCAACGCCGTCAAGAAGAAGCTGGCATCCGTGTTCGCAATGACAGACTGCGGCGAGTTGCGGCATTTTCTTGGTATGCGGATCGACTACAACCGTAGCGAAGGAACGTTGAGACTGTCGCAGGAGTCTAGCATCACGAAGGTGCTGAATCGTTTCGGGATGAGCGAGTGCAATCCGACCAGGACTCCGATGGAGAAAGGCCTCCAATTGCCACGTGGTGGACTTAATGCCGGTGAACCCTATCGAGAGCTGCTTGGAAGCCTGATGTACATTATGCTTTGTGTCAGGCCAGATGTGTGTTACCCTGTCGGGTACCTCGGGCGGTTCCAGCAAGATTCGTCGACCGTACATTGGAACGCCTTGAAGCGAGTGGTGCGATACTTAAGCGGGACAAAAACTCTTTGTCTCGAATACCAAAGGAACAGCGAAGCAGAAGTGCTCGTCGGATTTGCTGACGCTGATTGGGCGGCCGACCTTCAGGACCGAAAGTCGGTAAGCGGGTTTATCTTCAAGGTGTATGGGTGCACCGTCTCGTGGAGCAGCAAAAAGCAATCCACCGTATCGTTGTCGTCAAGCGAAGCGGAGTATGTCGCTCTTAGTGCAGCAGCGGCAGAGGCCGTATGGATCAGTGGCGTCTTGGAAGATCTGCATGTTGCTGCCAAACCGGTGACCATTTTCGAGGACAATCGTGGCTGTGTGTGCATGGCCAAAAACCTGGAGAGTAAGAGGACCAAACACATCGACGTGAAGCATCACTTCATCCGAGATCTGGTCGAGAAAGGTACGCTGAACGTCGAATCCATTGGCACTCGTGATCATCTGTTTACGAAGCCTCTGGAAGCCACCCAATTCCAACTACTGACATCAAACCTAGGAATGTCGGATTGAGAGGGGGTGAAAACATGTGAAAAACAAAGTAACCCGGGACTGCCGAGACCCGCGTTAACCGTCGTTGTCAGGATACCAACAAACAACCGAGCGTCGTCGTCAAGGTAGCCATAGCAACAAGTAAACAACCAAAGGGTATAAAAGGAAAATTTTCACCCATGCTTGTTCAGTTCCATTTAAACCAAGTAATAAGTTGTTCCTAATAAACCTAGTTCTAACCGTGTTAAATCCGTGTTTCTCTGCTACAAGTCATACCTACAAGAATTTCAAATCCATCCCAAATCTGATACAAATCCAATCCGAATCAAATCCAAATTCGATCCAAATCCAAATCTAATCAAAATCCATCCCAAATCTGATCCAAATTTAATCAAAATTCAATTCAAATCCATCCCAAATCTGATACAAATCCAATCCTAATCAACTCCAAATTCAATCCAAATCTAATCCAAATCTGATCCAAATCCATGCCGAGCCCAATCAAAATTCGATCCAAAGCCAAATCTAATCAAAATCCAATTCAAATCTATCCCAAATTTGATCCAAATTCAATTCAAATCTGATCCAAATCCAATCCAAATTCGATCCAAATCCAAATCTGATCCAAATCTAATCAAAATGCAATTCAAATCCAATCCAAATTCGATCCAAATCTGATCAAAATCCAATTCAAATCTATCCCAAATTTGATCCAAATCCAATTCAAATATGATCCAAATCTAATCAAAATCCAATTCAAATCCATCCCAAATCTGATCCAATTTCAATCCAAATTCAATTCAAATCTGATCCAAATCCAATCCAAATTCGATCCAAATCCAAATCTGATCCAAATCTAATCAAAATCCATCCCAAATCTGATCCAAATCCATTCCGAATCCGATCCAAATTTAATCAAAATTCAATTCAAATCCATCCCAAATCTGATACAAATCCAATCCGAATCAACTCCAAATTCGATCCAAATCAAATCCAAATCTGATCCAAATCCATTCCGAATCCAATCAAAATTCGATCTAATTCCAAATCTAATCATAATCCAATTCAAATCTATCCCAAATTTGATCCAAATCCAATCCGGATATAATCCAAATCCAATTCAAATAAGATCCAAAGCCAATCCAAATTCGATCCAAATCCAAATCTAATCCAAATCCATCCCCAATTTGATCCAAATCCAATCCGAATTCGATCCAAATTCGATCCAGATCTGTGGTGGCAAAATGGAAGATACCACTTTCGAACTCTAGAGAGCAAACGATAAGCTCTCTTTCGAAGTTAATGAGTGAGAGATAAAGATGAAGTGTAAAACCATAATCGGGGAAACCGAATATCTGAATAAACAGAAGTTGTTTGACACCCTTGTAGTCCAGACGTTTCTTTACTATTCTTCAACCGAAAGATAGTCCTTTCCGTAGTAGAGTCCTTTTAAAGTCCGCTTAGGTGAACAGAACAGTGGCGACGAGGAGAAAGTGTTGTTTTTAGCACCAATTTTCACGGCCGTTTGTGGTTTCGCACATTTTGGCGTGATTTTATCCACGTAAGTGGTGCTTTTAAGCGTGAAAACCGTGTTTAGTGGAAAACAAAAAAAAAAAAAGATAAATAAGTTTCACCCGTTATTGATGCGGCATAGTTTTAGCACAATAGTAATTGAAATTGTCGTTAGCGTTGGTTTGGAAGTGATTTTTTTTTTTTCATCTTTTTCCGCCAAAGAATTATGAGACTAACGATTGTAGTGCTTTAAGTGCAGTTTTTTTTTTTTCTTTTCTCTGTGAAATTGTCATAGAATTATAGAGAAAAGCGTTTTATTTTTCTTTCATTGGACTCCATTTTTTTTTTCTTTCATTGTATTAATTTTTCTCATACATTGCTTTTCTTTTATTCTTTTGTTTACACAGCCCTATTGAAGCCAACTCCGCCATCCACCGATTTGAGGAATCTCTGACGACATCACTGGTAAACTGTGGTAGAGGCGGCAAAATCATTCTACCGCTTGTGTTTATTTGGTGGTAGTGGTGTGGTAGACTGTCAAAGATCGAACTATACCAGTGTACTACGGGCTGTAGCCATCGCATTTGAAATACATTCTATCAACAATTTGTCGGTGCATCGTGCAACAAAGTGCATTTTACGTTGGGCGTTGACCCCTGTTGCGACCGTCCAGTTTGGCGATATTTTGGTGAAGGTGATTGCTGTGATTTTTGCTTGGTTGGACTACTGTTGCTACTGCTTGTGGTTCAGGAGCTTGGCCCGGTTTGTTGCTGTTGAAGGGCTCCCAGGAAGTTGCTGTTTTTGAAGGGTTTGCCGTTGTTGTTGTTGCTGTTGGTCAGAGTGCTTCTAACGTTTCTGACTTTTGTGCTGAGAGTTTGGACGCTTGATTGCTACTTGGTTTCAGAGTGAGCTTTGGTTCGTCGCAGCGATCCTACAGGATGTCCATAACGATGACTACCGAACCGTTTATTCCGGGTACAATCCCATTTTCGCAGTACCTGGAACAGCTAGAGTGGCAATTTCTGCATAATAATTATGGGGAGGATAGATACAAAACCTCTTTTCTAGCTGTGTGTGGTACAGAAGTTTTCACACAGCTGAAACTTCTATTTCCCGGTAGAAATTTGAAGGATTTGTCATACAAAGAAATAACAGAAGCGCTCCAAAAACGCTTTGATAAGAAGGATTCGGATGTTATTCATACATTCAAATTCTGGACACGCCGGCAAAATCCCAACGAGAAATCCGAGGATTTTGTGTTAGCTATTAAACAATTAGCTGAACTTTGTGGTTTTGGTGCTTTTAAAGAGCGGGCTATTCGGGACGCGCTAGTGATTGGTGTAAACGATCGTCAATTACAGAAGCGGCTTTTGACGAGGAAGATTTGACTTCCGAAAGAGCCGTCAAGCTTATTGTTAGTCAAGAGTTGTCTTCGGATAGAACGAGGTTAATGGATAGAGATGATGATCGTAGAGGGAGTGTGATTGCTAGATTAGGGACGTCGGGCAGTCCGTTCACCTGGCCGAAGGAGCTATCGGAGTAGAAGTCGTAGCAGAGACAGGAATCACAATAATTCATTTTCTTCCAGAAATGGTAGTCAATACAAAAGTCCGCGGAAACCTTTTGTGTGCTCATTTTGTAACAAAACAGGGCACACCAAGAAATTTTGTTTTCGTTTAAAGCGAAAAGTCCTCGCAAAAATCGTCATGACGTCAAGTTTATTGAAACCTCTAAGCCTGCGATAGCCGAACATACTTCAGGTCTTTTCAAGCGATTAAAGGATGAGTTGAGCTCGGATTCTGAGGATGAAGTTTTAGGATGCATGATGATTGCATCGAAGCGTAGAGCTAATGAGCCATGTTTAGCGGAGTTAATTGTTGAAGATAAGAAAACAACTATGGAAGTTGACTGCGGGTCTGCCGAAAGCGTTATATCCGAGGAGTTGTATCGAAGAAACTTTAAAAATTGTCCACTGGAGGCCTGCAATAAACGGTTATTTGTAATTGATGGAAATAGACTGGATGTTTTAGGAAAGTTCGCGTAAGTGCGAATGAAAGGAATAATCAAAAACTGTTTATGGTGGTGCTGCGCTGTGATAAGGACTTCGTTCCACTGATGGGGCGAACATGGCTCGATTGCTTCTACGATGGATGGAGAAATACATTTTCTGGTACTTCGGTACAACGCGTGAATGCCCTAACGGAGGACGAAACAGTAGACAGAATCAAGAGTATCGCTTGGGGGCCGAGTGATCTCAGCCCATAGACGCCAGATCAAGGTCTGTCCCGATTCTCATCGTACTCGGAAACGAGTTTGTGTACAAGAAGAGATTTTGGGATCCACTCCAGCACAGCATTTTGTCAACGATAATGATTACCACAGCACTGAACCACAAAACGAAGGGGAGAAGCACTATGTACAAGTTCTGCTTATCGCAAGGCCGATTCTTCCTCAGCTCAAGGGATTTTGGCTTACAAAGTAGTTTTCCGAACAACGAACCACACAGCAAACGAAGGAGGGAAGAAGATTCTGATTCGGATTCAGATTTTTATGGATTTGCAGCAGATTCATTCGTTTTCAAGAGGTTCCTGCTTTTGAAGAATATGAGATAACTTCACCGGCAGTGAAACCGATCAGAAGGTCTAATCGACGAATGAAGAGAAGAAGAAAAGAGGAATATGTTTATTACTAGCCACATATCGAAGAAGCATGTAATTTTGAAATAGGATAATTTCTTTTCTGAAATAGAATTGTTATTTAATTTAGTAATATTTGCTAGTTACTTATGGAAGGAGGAGTTGTGGTGGCAAAATGGAAGATACCACTTTCGAACTCTAGAGAGCAAACGATAAGCTCTCTTTCGAAGTTAATGAGTGAGAGATAAAGATGAAGTGTAAAACCATAATCGGGGAAACCGAATATCTGAATAAACAGAAGTTGTTTGACACCCTTGTAGTCCAGACGTTTCTTTACTATTCTTCAACCGAAAGATAGTCCTTTCCGTAGTAGAGTCCTTTAAAGTCCGCTTAGGTGAACAGAACAAGATCCAAATCCAATCCAAATCGAATCAAATTCCATCCCAAATCTGATCCAAATCCAATCCGAATCCGATCCAAATTTGATCCAAATCCAATCCAAATCTAATCAAAATCCAATTCAAATATATCCCAAATTTGATCCAAATCCAATTCAAATGTGATCCGAATCCAATCCAAATTCGATCCAAATCCAATCCAAATCTAATCAAAATCTATCCCAAATCTGATCCAAATCCAATCCGAATCCGATCCAAATCTAATCAAAATTCATTTCAAATCCATCCCAAATCTGATACAAATCCAATCCGAATCAACTCCAAATTCGATCCAAATCCAATCCAAATCTAATCCAAATCCAATCCAAATGTAATCACAATCCTATTCAATCCAACCTGAATCCATTCCCAATCCAATCCAAATTAGATCCAAATCCAATACAAACCGATCCAAAATCTAATTCAAATCCATCCCAAATTCGATCAAAATCCAATCTGAATGCAATGCGAATCCTATCTAAATCTGATCCAAATCCAATCCCAATCCAAATTTGATTCAAAGCCAATCCACATCTGATTCCAATGAAATCCGAATTCATTCCGAATCCAATCCAAGCCTGATCCAAATCCAATTTAATCCTATCTGAATTCATTCCAATTCCAATCCGAATAAACTCCAAATCTAAATCCATTTCGAATTAAATCCAAATCAAATCCAAATCCTAACCGATTTCAATCCTAATCCAATTCCAATCCAAATCACATGCAATACAAATCTTATTCAAATCTATTCCTAATCCGTTTTTATGCAATTTAAATCTAAATTCAAACCAATTTGAATATAAGTTCAATCCAAATAAGTTTTATTCTAAAAAGCACGACGATGTTTTACTGACTTTTCCATCGTATTCCAGATCCTCATCCGAAACTGGCTCAAAGAGAACCACTCGATCTACGGCTTCCGGATACTGGGCGTGGTCACCTTGCTGCAGCTGTTGCTATCGCTGGTCGTAAAGTGGTCCGAGCAGCGCCGGAAAGTTCGAATCAGCAGTGCCAAGGGGGAAACGTCGTCGCAACAGTGGACGGTGGTGCCGGTTGCGAGCGAATCGGCCCACGTTAGCCGCAGCAGCAAATGCTCCCTCTGCATGGAGATGGCCGTGGACTTGAGCGCCACCCAGTGCGGCCATCTGTTCTGCTGGGTTTGTATACTGAATTGGTTGGATGAGCGGCCGATTTGTCCGATCTGTCGGGAGGCGATCAAGAAGTCCCGGGTGATACGACTGCAGAACTTTGGGTGATGTTTCGGATCTGGGAATGAACTCTTGACCAAGCGGGTTATAATTTTAGTGTCTGTTATATTTTAATATGTACAAAGTACTTATAGAAGCTCTTTCCAAGAGTATTTTGTTATACAATGACCTATCGTTGCTTTTAATTTTGCTCGGCTCGGGTGGTCGATTAAAAAAAGTATCGCGTAGTTTAATTGCATTCTATAGGAAGTGGAAATATTTACACAAATAAGAAGCATCACTTTCCCTGTCGAGGGACGGCAGTCGTCGCGGTAAAAGGCCTAAATAAATTAGTTATACTCTCGTTGGTTTTTAAAAATTTCGATTTTTTCTCACATTCGAACATCCCACTAAGAAGGGCCTAAGCTCAAGTCTCTCTCTGTTCATAATCTCCGCTGTCGGATTGGTGCGCGCATACAAACTAAATAACCATATCATCTAAACTACGATTAATAGGTAAAAGGGCATTGGGTTTTGGGATCACGAGGCTCATCGCACGCTCACCCCGTTGATGGTGATGACGTTCCCTCGGGCCGTGGGTTCCGGTTCGTAGACCTCTTCGTTGCTTCGCATTTCGTACGGGGCGTCGTAGAACTGCTCGCTCGGTATTTGGTCGTAGATGTTTTCGCCCCCGCCGTTCATGTGCCTACTGCTGATGCTGTTGTTGTTGCTTACGCTAATGCTCGGCCCGTTGCCGTTGAGTCGGCTGGGAGGGGGCGGGTTGGTTCCATTGGCGCCCTGGAACGTGTTGAACGTCACCAGGTTGCCCCGGTTCGGCAGGTCAAAGTTGTGTCGACCGTTCTCCAGCGAGGAGTAGGACATGACGGCCGCATTCTGCTCGTCCTTGTGTTCCGCGGCTTGAACGTTTTCCGTGTTCTTAACCGGGCGGGCTTTGTTTCGGTGCAGGAACAGAACTCCGATCAGGATCAGAAGGATGACGATGATGGCGGCGCCGATGGCAATGCCGGTTCCGAGACTGTTCGTCTCCTGGGCGTCGTTGACGATCACTGAAATGATAGGCAGGGAGAGTATTTGATTATTCCTCAAATTTAAATCATCAATTAGCCAATATTTCATTGCCCTACTCACATTCGCAACGAGGCTCCTCGCCACTCCATTTGCCGTCATCCATGCACTTCCGCAAGTACGGCCCAATACGGTTATAGTGCGGAATGCAGTGGTACTCAGCCGATCCACCATAAACCGTGGAATCGTTGACTACGATCACTCTTCCATTTTCGATATCCGCAGGCCTGCCGCAGTCGATCACTGCAAAAAAAAAACAATCATCATCCAATCCTGCCCTTCATTCCAAATTTCAATAAAACTCACATTTACACACCGGATTCCGTCCGGACCAGATGCCCGTTTGCTGACAGGTCCTCGTCCCATTTCCGACCATATACCTACCCTTGGCGCAGCTGAACTTGGCCGCCGTTCCCACCTTCCTGCTACCCAAATCCGCCACCAAGTTATCGCTGAGATTCGGCTCGTCACAGGTGATCTCGACGCAAGCCGGAGTGTCGTGACTCCAGCTTCCGTCCTCCATGCACAACCGCCGCGACACGCCGTCCAGCTTGAAGTTGGCATCGCACTCATACAAAGCAGCCGCTCCATAATACGTCGCATTGGTTGCCAATGTGACACGCCCGTGTTTGGTTGAGGGCGGCGCCTGACAGTCAACATCTGCGAAAAGCCAAATTAGTCAAACAGCCCTTTAAAACCTTGACCGATCACTTACAGACACACTCCGGAATCTCCCCACTCCAAAGTCCGTTCTCCTCGCAGGTGATCAACGGTTCTCCGACGATCTTGTAACCCCGTTCGCAACGGTACTTGGCCAATGCACCGATCTTGTACGTCTGCACGCTGTTGGCCGCCACATCCGACGTTCGGATCAGTGTCCGGCCATACATTCGATCATTTCCGGTAACGCTGAGGATGCTATGGGGAGCGAATGTCGGTTCCGGGCAGCGGATCTCCTCGCATCGTGGCGCAGCATCACTCCATAGACCGGTCTCCAGACAGATTCGCTTCGGGCTACCGCTCAATCGGTGCGAGTTAGCGCACGAGTACATCACTTCCGATCCGAGGAAGGTCGTATTCTGCAGATAGCGGTGCGATCCGAACGGTATTGGGGTCAGAGGGCCACAGTCGACGTACTCGCAGTCGGGTGCTTCACCGCTCCAGTGACCGGATTCCAGACAGGTGAGAGTATCCTCACCGCGCAGTATGTGACCGGGGTCGCAGTGATACTGAATGGACGAGTGGATGTTGTAGTCGTATCCAACGACGTACGATCCTGGCGGAACGTGAGGCGTTTCACAAGTAATCACTGAAAAAGAAGTTCCAAAATTAAAATAATATTCGTTCGGTACGTAGCAAATCGACTTACATTCACAAGCAGGAGCACTTCCGGACCACTTGCCATCCTTCGTGCAGAACAGTTCCTGCGGTCCAACCAACCAATAATCATCATCGCAGAAGTACCGCACCATCGATCCAACGGTCGTGGAATCGTTCACCAGCAGCATGTTGCCCCGATCGGGCCGGGCAGGCATGCCACAATCCACAAACCGACACACCGGCGTCTTTCCGGTCCAGTTTCCGCCGAGACCGCACGACAACACGGGCTCCCCGATCAGGACGAACCCGTAGTCGCAAGCGTAAATAGCGGTGGAACCGGCCCGGCGACCGGACACCTTGATCGAGCCGCCCTGGATTGGTGGCGGCTCCGGGCACCAATCGACCAAACATTTCGGATCCGTACCGGACCAACCATCCAGAGTGCAGGTTCGGTTCTCGTTACCGATGAGGGTGTAGTTTTCGTGGCACGTGTACGTGGCTTTGACGTCGAAGCTGGTACGTTGCTCCGAGAGGATGATGCCACCGTGATCGATCTCGGCTAGACGACCGCAGTCCACGTCTGGATAATAATAGATTAAATTTGATCATTATTTAGATGAAATTAGGATTCATGATGTATCTGATTAAATTTAAATAAATAATAAAAATGGGATTAAATATAAAAGATTTGGAACGCATTAGGGATAGATCTGGAATAGGTTCGAATTAGGATTGAATTAAGATTGGATTTGAATTTGGTTTGGATTTGAATTCTATTTCGATTGGTATGGATTGAATTTGATTGGTTTTGGATTGATTTTGGACTTGGATTGGATTTGGATTGGTTTTGGATTGGATTTTGATTGGATTTGAAATTGGATTAGATTTAGATTGGGTTCGGATTAGACTTAGTTTGGATTTGAATTGGATTGGGTTTGGATTGGATTTGGGATGGATTTGGATTGGGTTTGGATTTGATTTGGATTTGGATTGGATTTGAAATTGGATTAGATTTAGATTGGGTTCGGATTGGATTTAGTTTGGATTTGGATTGGATTCGGTTTGGATTGGATTGGATTAGATTTAGATTGGATTTGGAATGGATTTGGATTGGATTCTGATTGGATTTGTATTGTATTTGGATTGTGTTTGGATTTGGATTGGTTTTGGATTGGATTTTGATTGGATTTGGATTTGGATTGGATTTGAAATTGGATTAGATTTAGATTTGGTTCGGATTAGACTTAGTTAGGATTTGGATTGGATTAGATTTAGATTGAATTTGGATTGGATTTGGAATGGATTTGGATTGGATTGACCTGGATTGGATTTGAAATTGGATTAGATTTAGATTGGGTTCGGATTGGTTTGGTTTGGTTGGATTGGATTGGGTTTGGACTGGACTGGATTAGATTTAGATTGGATTTGGAATGGATTTGGATTGGATTCTGATTGGTTTTGGACTGATTTTGGACTTGGATTGGTTTGGATTGGTTTTGATTCGATTTTTATTGGATTTGGATTGGTTGAAATTGGATTAGATTTAGATTGGGTTCGGATTAGACTTAGTTTGGTTTGAACTGGATTGGGTTTGGATTGGTTTGGGATGGTTGGATTGGGTTTGGATTGGATTTGGATTTGGATTGGATTTGAAATTGGATTAGATTTAGATTGGGTTCGGATTGGATTTAGATTGGATTTGGATTGGATTCGGTTTGGATTGGATTGGATTAGATTTAGATTGGATTTGGAATGGATTTGGATTGGATTCTGATTGGATTTGTATTGGATTTGGATTGTGTTTGGATTTGGATTGGTTTTGGATTGGATTTGGATTGGTTTTGAAATTGGATTTGGATTGGTTTTGGATTGGATTTGGATTGGATTTGGATTGGTTTTGAAATTGGATTTGGATTGGTTTTGGATTGGATTTGGATTGGAGTTGGATTGGATTTGTATTGGATTTGGATTGGATTTGGATTGGTTTTGGATTGGATTTGAAATTGGATTAGATTTAGATTGGATTCGGATTGGATTTAGTTTGGATTTGGATTGGATTTGGATTGGATTTGAAATTGGATTAGATTTAGATTGGATTCGGATTGGATTTAGTTTGGATTTGGATTGGATTTGGAATGGATTTGAATTGGATTTGAGTTGGATTTGGATTGGATTTGGATTGGTATGAATTTGGATTGGATTTGGGTTGGATCCACCGCGGTGGAGGTTGGTACTCGGAATGTTATGACTTTTCCGCAAACGCGACTTTTCAGTGGTCTTTTTGTGTAGGGGTTATCACGCCTATCTAGAGAGTAGGAGGTTGAGGGTTCGAGTCCCTCCAAGACACGTGGATTCTTTTTCGCAAATTTCATATCAATTTGTCCATTTCGAAACATATGCTGTGCATATGCACAGCCAAGATATTTAACAAAAAATGGTTTTCGTACGGCCGAGTTGCCGAATAATATGCAATTAATTGTAATCAAGTGTCGGTCTTTCACCGTCATTAGTCGTCTGAGTACACGCGACCGTTTACGAAAAGGCAATCAAACTCATCAAATGCTTTAGCCAAGCAAGCCTTTGGCACAGCAGAGTGCGATTGAATTCGCATTCTATACCGTCCCGCCCAGTCCGTTGCTGGGGGCATGGAGTGCGATCCTCTCGTTTAATAAACAATGTGCACTCGCTTGGCTGTGGATATACAACAGTAAAGCAAATGTGGAGATTGGGCAAATCAAGCATCCGAAAGATATTCAATTTGCAAAAAAGAGCTAACCGCGGTGGAGGTTGGTACTCGGATTCTGATGGCTTTTCCGCAAACGTGACCTTTAAGTGGTCTTGTTGTGTAGGGGTTATCACGCCTATCTAGATAGTAGGAGGTTGAGGGTTCGAGTCCCTCCAAGACACGTGGATTCTTTTCGCAAATTTCATATCAATTTGTCCATTTCGAAACATATGCTGTGCATATGCACAGCCAAGATATTTAACAAAAAAATAATTTTTTTAATTTAAATCGAATTTGGATTGCATTTGAATGAAATTGAATTGGATTTGGATCAGATTTGGATTGGGTTCGGATCAGGTTTGGGATGGATTTGGACCGAATTTGAATCAAATTTGGATTGAATTTGGGATGGATTTGGATCAGATTTGGCATGGATTTGAATCGGATTTGGATTGGATTTGGATTGAATTTGAATCAAATTTGAATTGAATTTGGATCATATTTGGGATGGATTTTATTTGGATTTTGATTGTATTGGATTTGGAATGGATTTGAATTTGAATTGGATTTGGAATGAATGTGAATTTCAATTTGATTTCGGTTGAATTTGGATTTGAACTGGGTTAGGATTCGTATTTGATTCCGATTTGAGTTTGGTTTTAATTCCCATTAGAATTTGATTTTGATCACGATTCGAGTATGATTTGGGTTTTATTTTAAATCCGATTTGAGTTTGATTCTGATACCAATTTGAAATCGATTTTGATTCCGATTTGGGTTTGATTTAAAATCCGATTAAAGTTTGATTTTGATTTCGATTTGAGTTTGATTTTGGTTCCAATTTGAGTTAAATGTTGATTCTGATCTGAGTTTGATTTTGATTCCAATTTGAGTCTGATTTTGATTCCAATTTGAGTTTGATTTTGATTCCTATTCAAATTTAATTTTGATTCCGGTTTGAGTTTGATTTTGATCCCGATTTGAGTTTGATTTTGATTCCGATTTTAGTTCGATTTTGATTCTGATTTGCGTTTGATTTTGATTCCGATTTGAGTTCGATTTTGATTCCGATTTGAGTTTGATTCTGATTTGAGTTTGATTTTGATCCCGATTTGAGTCTGACTTTGATTCCGATTTTAGTTCGATTTTGATTCCGATTTGAGTTTGATTCTGATTTGAGTTTGAGTTTGATTTTGATCCCGATTTGAGTTTGATTCTGATTTGAATTTGATTTTGATCCCGATTTGAGTCTGACTTTGATTCCGATTTTAGTTCGATTTTGATTCCGATTTGAGTTTGATTCTGATTCTGATTTGAGTTCGAACTTGGTCCCGATTTGAGCTTGATTTTGATTCTGAATTGATTTTGATTTAAGTTTGATTTTGATTCCAATTTGAGTTTGATTTTGATTTTGATTCCTATTCAAATTTAATTTTGATTCCGGTTTGAGTTTGATTTTGATCCTGATTTGAGTTTGATTCTGATTTGAGTTTGATTTTGATTTCGATTTTGATCCCTATTTTAGTCTGATTTTGATTCTGATTTGCGTTTGATTTTGATTCCGATTTGAGTTCGATTTTGATTCCGATTTGAGTTTGATTTTGATTCCGATTTGAGTCTGACTTTGATTCCGATTTTAGTTCGATTTTGATTCCGATTTGAGTTTGATTCTGATTCTGATTTGAGTTCGAACTTGGTCCCGATTTGAGCTGGATTTTGATTCTGAATTGATTCTGATTTGAGTTTGATTTTGATCCCGATTTGAGTTTGATTTTGATTCCGATCTAAGTTTGATTTTGATTCTGATCTGAGTTTGATTTTGATTCCGATTTGGGTTTGATTTTGATTTCGATTTGAGTTTGATTTTGATATCAATTTGAGTTTGATTTTGATTGCGCTTTGAGTTTGATTTTGATGCCGATCCGATTTTGATTTAGATTCCGATCTGAGTTAGATTTTTATTCCGATTTGGGAAGATTTTGATTCCGATCTGGGTATGATTTTGATTCCGATTTATGATGCCGATCTGAGTTTGATTTTGATTCCGATTTGAGTTTGATTTTGATTCCGTTTTGAGTTTGATTTTGATTCCGTTTTGAGTTTGATTCTGATTTGAGTTTGATTTTGATTTCGATTTGAATTTGATTTTGATCCCGATTTGAGTCTGGTTTTGATTCTGATTTGAGTTTGATTTTGATTCCGATTTGAGTTCGATTTTGATTCCGATTTGAGCTTGATTATGATTTGAGTTTGATTTTGATCCCGATTTGAGTTTGATTTTGATTCTGATTTGAGTTTGATTTTGATTTGAGTCTGATTTTGATTCCGATATGAGTTCGATTTTGATTCCGATTTGAGTTTGATTCTGATACTGATTTGAGTTCGAACTTGGTCCCGATTAGAGCTTGATTTTGATTCTGATTTGAGTTTGATTTTGATTTCAATTTGAGTTTGATTTTGATTCCGCTTTGGGTTTGATTTTGATGCCGATCTGAGTTTGATTTTTATTCCGATCTGAGTTCGATTTTTATTCCGATTTGGGGATGATTTTGATTCCAATCTGAGTGTGATTTTGATTCCGATTTAGTTCGATTTTGATGCCGATCTGAGTTTGATTTTGATTCCGATTTGAGTTTGATTTTGATTCCGATTTGGGTTTTATTTCAAATCCGATTTGAATTTGATTCTGATACCAATTTGAAATCGATTTTGATTCCGATTTGGGTTTGATTTAAAATCCGATTAAAGTTTGATTTTGATTCCGGTTTGAGTTCGATTTTGATGCCGATCTGAGTTTGATTTTGATTCCGTTTTGAGTTTGAAATCGATTTTGATCCCGATTTGAGTTTGATTCTGATTTGAGTTTGATTTTGATTTCGATTTGAATTCGATTTTGATCCCGATTTGAGTCTGATTTTGATTCTGATTTGAGTTTGATTTTGATTCCGACTTGAGTTCGATTTTGGTTCCGATTTGAGTTTGATTCTGATTTGAGTTTGATTTTGATTCTGATTTGAGTTTGATTCTGATTCTGATTTGAGTTCGAACTTGGTCCCGATTTGAGCTTGATTTTGATTCTGATTTGATTTTGATTTTGATTTGAGTTTGATTCCGATTTTGTTTTTATTTTAAATCCGATTTGAGTTTGATTCTGATTCCAATTTGAAATCGATTTTGATTCCGATTTGGGTTTGATTTAAAATCCGATTTAAGTTTGATTTTGATTTCGATTTGAGTTTGATTTTGATTCCGATTTGAGTTTGATTCTGATTTGAGTTTGATTTTGATTCCGATTTGAGTTTGATTTTGATTCCGATTTGAGTTTGATTTAAATTCCGATTAAAGTTTGATTTTGATTTTGATTCCCATTTATATTTATTTTTGATTCCGGTTTGAGTTTGATTTTGATTCCGATTTGAGTTTGATTTTGATTCCGATTTGAGTTTGATTTTGATTCCGATTTGGGTTTTATTTTAAATCCGATTTGAGTTTGATTCTGATACCAATTTGAAATCGATTTTGATTCCGATTTGGGTTTGATTTAAAATCCGATTAAAGTTTGATTTTGATTCCGGTTTGAGTTCGATTTTGATGCCGATCTGAGTTTGATTTTGATTCCGTTTTGAGTTTGAAATCGATTTTGATCCCGATTTGAGTTTGATTCTGATTTGAGTTTGATTTCGATTTGAATTCGATTTTGATCCCGATTTGAGTCTGGTTTTGATTCTGATTTGAGTGTGATTTTGATTCCGATTTGAGTTCGATTTTGATTCCGATTTGAGCTTGATTCTGATTTGAGTTTGATTTTGATCCCGATTTGAGTTTGATTTTGATTCTGATTTGAGTTTGATTTTGATTTCGATTTGAGTTTGATTTTGATTCCGATATGAGTTCGATTCTGATTCTGATTTGAGTTCGAACTTGGTCCCGATTTGAGCTTGATTTTGATTCTGATTTGAGTTTGATACTGATTCCGATCTGAGTTTGATATTGATTCCGCTTTGGGTTTGATTTTGATGCCGATCTGAGTTTGATTTTTAATCCGATTTGAGTTTGATTTTGATTTCGATTTGAGTTTGATTTTGATTCCGATTTGAGTTTGATTCTGATTTGAGTTTGATTTTGATTTAGATTTGAATTCGATTTTGATCCCGATTTGAGTCTGATTTTGATTCTGATTTGAGTTTGATTTTGATTCCGACTTGAGTTCGATTTTGATTCCGATTTGAGTTTGATTCTGATTTGAGTTTGATTTTGATTCTGATTTGAGTTTGATTCTGATTCTGATTTGAGTTCGAACTTGGTCCCGATTTGAGCTTGATTTTGATTCTGATTTGATTTTGATTTTGATTTGAGTTTGATTCCGATTTTGTTTTTATTTTAAATCCGATTTGAGTTTGATTCTGATACCAATTTGAAATCGATTTTGATTCCGATTAAAGTTTGATTTTGATTTCGATTTGAGTTTGACTTTTATTCCGATTTGAGTTAAATGTTGATTCTGATTTGAGTTTGATTTTGATTCCAATTTGAAATCGATTTTGATTCCGATTTGGGTTCGATTTAAAATCCGATTTGAGTTTGATTTTGGTTCGGGTTTGAGTTTAATTTTCATTCTGATTTGAGTTTGATTTTGATTCCGATTTGAGTTTAATTTTGATACCGATTTGAGTTCGATTTTGATTCCGATTTGGGTTTTATTTCAAATCCGATTTGAGTTTGATTTTGATACCAATTTGAAATCGATTTTGATTCCGATTTGGGTTTGATTTAAAATCCGATTTAAGTTTGATTTTGATTCCGTTTTGAGTTCGATTTTGATGCCGATCTGAGTTTGATTTTGATTCCGTTTTGAGTTTGAAATCGATTTTGATCCCGATTTGAGTTTGATTCTGATTTGAGTTTGATTTCGATTTGAATTCGATTTTGATCCCGATTTGAGTCTGGTTTTGATTCTGATTTGAGTTTGATTTTGATTCCGATTTGAGTTCGATTTTGATTCCGATTTGAGCTTGATTCTGATTTGAGTTTGATTTTGATCCCGATTTGAGTTTGATTTTGATTCTGATTTGAGTTTGATTTTGATTTTGATTTGAGTCTGATTTTGATTCCGATATGAGTTCGTTTTTGATTCCGATTTGAGTTTGATTCTGATACTGATTTGAGTTCGAACTTGGTCCCGATTAGAGCTTGATTTTGATTCTGATTTGAGTTTGATTTTGATTTCAATTTGAGTTTGATTTTGATTCCGCTTTGGGTTTGATTTTGATGCCGATCTGAGTTTGATTTTTATTCCGATCTGAGTTCGATTTTTATTCCGATTTGGGGATGATTTTGATTCAAATTTGAGTGTGATTTTGATTCCAATTTAGTTCGATTTTGATGCCGATCTGAGTTTGATTTTGATTCCGATTTGAGTTTGATTTTGATTCCGATTTGGGTTTTATTTTAAATCTGATTAAAGTTTGATTTTGATTCCGGTTTGAGTTCGATTTTGATGCCGATCTGAGTTTGATTTTGATTCCGATTTGAGTTTGATTTTGATTCCGTTTTGAGTTTGAAATCGATTTTGATCCCGATTTGAGTTTGATTCTGATTTGAGTTTGATTTTGATTTCGATTTGAATTCGATTTTGATCCCGATTTGAGTCTGATTTTGGTTCTGATTTGAGTTTGATTTTGATTCCGACTTGACTTCGATTTTGATTCCGATTTGAGTTTGATTCTGATTTGAGTTTGATTCTGATTCTGATTTGAGTTCGAACTTGGTCCCAAATTGAGCTTGATTTTGATTCTGATTTGATTTTGATTTTGATTTGAGTTTGATTCCGATTTTGTTTTTATTTTAAAATCGATTTGAGTTTGATTCTGATACCAATTCGAAATCGATTTTGATTCCGATTTGGGTTTGATTTGAAATCCGATTAAAGTTTGATTTTGATTTCGATTTGAGTTTGATTTTGATTCCGATTTGAGTTAAATGTTGATTCTGATTTGAGTTTGATTTTGATTCCAATTTGAAATCGATTTTGATTCCGATTTGGGTTCGATTTAAAATCCGATTTGAGTTTGATTTTGATTTTGATTACGATTAAAATTTAATTTTGATTCCGGTTTGAGTTTGATTTTGATACCGATTTGAGTTCGATTTTGATCCTGATTTGAGTCTGATCTTGATTCTGATTTGGGTTTGATTTTAATTCCGATTTGAGTTCGATTTTGATTCCGATTTGAGTTTGATTTTGATTCCGATTTTAGTTTGATTTTGATTCCGATTTGAGTTTGATTTTGATTCCGATTTGAGTTTGATTTTGATTACGATTTGAGTTTGATTACGATTCCGATTTGGGTTTGATTATAAATCCGATTCCAATTTGATTTTGATTCCGATTTGAGTTTGATTTTGATTCCGGTTTGGATTTTATTTTAAATCCAATTTGAGTGTGATTTTGATACCAATTTGAAATCGATTTTGATTCCGATTTGGGTTTGATTTAAAATCCGATTTGAGTTTGATTTTGATTTCAATTTGAGTTTGATTTTGATGCCGCTTTTACTTAGATTTTGATTCCGATTTGGATTTCATTTTGATCACTATTTGAGTTTGATTTTGATTCCGATCTAAGTTTGATTTTGATTTGGGTTTGATTTTGATTCCGATCTGAGTTCGATTTTGATTCCGATTTGGGTTTGATTTTGATTTCGATTTGAGTTTAAGTTTGATTCCGATCTGAGTTTGATTTTGATTTCGATTTGAGTTTGATTTCGATTTGAATTTGATTTTGATTCCGATTTGGGTTTGATTTTAAATCCGATTCAAATTTGATTTTGATTCCGATTTGAGTTTGATTTTGATTCCAATTTGAGTTTTATTTTGATTCCGATTTGAAATCGATTTTTATTCCAATGTGGGTTTGATTTAAAATCCGATTTGGGTTTGATTTTGATTCCGATATGAGTTTGATTCTGATTTTGATTTGAGTTTGATTTTGATCCCGATTTGAGTTTGATTTTGATTTGATTTGAGTTTGATTTAAAATCCGATTTAAGTTTGATTTTGATTCCGATTTGAGTTCGATTTTGATTTCGATTTCAGTGATTTTGATTTGATTTTGATTTGATTTTGATTTGATTTTGATTTGATTATGATTTGATTTTGATTTGATTTTGATTTGATTTTGATTTGATTTTGATTTGATTTTGATTTGATTTTGATTTGATTTTGATTTGATTATGATTTGATTTTGATTTGATTTTGATTTGATTTTGATTTGATTTTGATTTGATTTTGATTTGATTTTGATTTGATTTTGATTTGATTTTGATTTGATTTTGATTTGATTTTGATTTGATTTTGATTTGATTTGATTTGATTTTGATTTGATTTTGATTTGATTTTGATTTGATTTTGATTTGATTTTGATTTGATTTTGATTTGATTTTGATTTGATTTTGATTTGATTTTGATTTGATTTTGATTTGATTTTGATTTGATTTTGATTTGATTTTGATTTGATTTTGATTTGATTTTGATTTGATTTTGATTTGATTTTGATTTGATTTTGATTTGATTTTGATTTGATTTTGATTTGATTTTGATTTGATTTTGATTTGATTTTGATTTGATTTTGATTTGATTTTGATTTGATTTTGATTTGATTTTGATTTGATTTGATTTTGATTTGATTTTGATTTGATTTTGATTTGATTTTGATTTGATTTTGATTTGATTTTGATTTGATTTTGATTTGATTTGGATTTGATTTTGATTTGATTTTGATTTGATTTTGATTTGATTTTGATTTGATTTTGATTTGATTTTGATTTGATTTTGATTTGATTTTGATTTGATTTTGATTTGATTTTGATTTGATTTTGATTTGATTTTGATTTGATTTTGATTTGATTTTGATTTGATTTTGATTTGATTTTGATTTGATTTTGATTTGATTTTGATTTGATTTTGATTTGATTTTGATTTGATTTTGATTTGATTTTGATTTGATTTTGATTTGATTTTGATTTGATTTTGATTTGATTTTGATTTGATTTTGATTTGATTTTGATTTGATTTTGATTTGATTTTGATTTGATTTTGATTTGATTTTGATTTGATTTTGATTTGATTTTGATTTGATTTTGATTTGATTTTGATTTGATTTTGATTTGATTTTGATTTGATTTTGTTTTGATTTTGATTTGATTTTGATTTGATTTTGATTTGATTTTGATTTGATTTTGATTTGATTTTGATTTGATTTTGATTTGATTTTGATTTGATTTTGATTTGATTTGATTTTGATTTGATTTTGATTTGATTTTGATTTGATTTTGATTTGATTTTGATTTGATTTTGATTTGATTTTGATTTGATTTTGATTTGATTTTGATTTGATTTTGATTTGATTTTGATTTGATTTTGATTTGATTTTGATTTGATTTTGATTTGATTTTGATTTGATTTTGATTTGATTTTGATTTGATTTTGATTTGATTTTGATTTGATTTTGATTTGATTTTGATTTGATTTTGATTTGATTTTGATTTGATTTTGATTTGATTTTGATTTGATTTTGATTTGATTTTGATTTGATTTTGATTTGATTTTGATTTGATTTTGATTTGATTTTGATTTGATTTTGATTTGATTTTGATTTGATTTTGATTTGATTTTTGATTTGATTTTGATTTGATTTTGATTTGATTTTGATTTGATTTTGATTTGATTTTGATTTGATTTTGATTTGATTTTGATTTGATTTTGATTTGATTTTGATTTGATTTTGATTTGATTTTGATTTGATTTTGATTTGATTTTGATTTGATTTTGATTTGATTTTGATTTGATTTTGATTTGATTTTGATTTGATTTTGATTTGATTTTGATTTGATTTTGATTTGATTTTGATTTGATTTTGATTTTGATTTGATTTTGATTTGATTTTGATTTGATTTTGATTTGATTTTGATTTGATTTTGATTTGATTTTGATTTGATTTTGATTTGATTTTGATTTGATTTTGATTTGATTTTGATTTGATTTTGATTTGATTTTGATTTGATTTTGATTTGATTTTGATTTGATTTTGATTTGATTTTGATTTGATTTTGATTTGATTTTGATTTGATTTTGATTTGATTTTGATTTGATTTTGATTTGATTTTGATTTGATTTTGATTTGATTTTGATTTGATTTTGATTTGATTTTGATTTGATTTTGATTTGATTTTGATTTGATTTTGATTTGATTTTGATTTGATTTTGATTTGATTTTGATTTGATTTTGATTTGATTTTGATTTGATTTTGATTTGATTTTGATTTGATTTTGATTTGATTTTGATTTGATTTTGATTTGATTTTGATTTGATTTGATTTGGTTTTGATTTGATTTTGATTTGATTTTGATTTGATTTTGATTTGATTTTGGATTGGATTTTGATTTGATTTTGATTTTGATTTGATTTTGATTTGACTTGATTTGATTTTGATTTGATTTTGATTTGATTTTGATTTGATTTTGATTTGATTTTGATTTGATTTGATTTTGATTTGATTTTGATTTGATTTTGATTTGATTTTGATTTGATTTTGATTTGATTTTGATTTGATTTTGATTTGATTTGATTTGATTTTGATTTGATTTTGATTTGATTTTGATTTGATTTTGATTTGATTTTGATTTGATTTTGATTTGATTTTGATTTGATTTTGATTTGATTTTGATTTGATTTTGATTTGATTTTGATTTGATTTTGATTTGATTTTGATTTGATTTTGATTTGATTTTGATTTGATTTTGATTTGATTTTGATTTGATTTTGATTTGATTTTGATTTGATTTTGATTTGATTTTGATTTGATTTTGATTTGATTTTGATTTGATTTGGATTTGATTTTGATTTGATTTTGATTTGATTTTGATTTGATTTGACTGATTTTGATTTGATTTTGATTTGATTTTGATTTGATTTGATTTGATTTGATTTGATTTGATTTGATTTGATTTGATTTGATTTGATTTGATTTGATTTGATTTGATTTGATTTGATTTGATTTGATTTGATTTGATTTGATTTGATTTGATTTGATTTGATTTGATTTGATTTGATTTGATTTGATTTGATTTGATTTTGATTTGATTGGATTTTGATTTGAATTTGATTTGAATTTGATTTGATTTTGATTTGATTTTGATTTGATTTTGATTTGATTTTGATTTGATTTTGATTTGATTTTGATTTGATTTTGATTTGATTTTGATTTGATTTTGATTTGATTTTGATTTGATTTTGATTTGATTTTGATTTGATTTTGATTTGATTTTGATTTGATTTTGATTTGATTTTGATTTGATTTTGATTTGATTTTGATTTGATTTTGATGTGATGTTGATTTGATTTGGATTGGATTTTGATTTGATTTTGATTTGATTTTGATTTGATTTTGATTGGATTTTGATTTGATTTTGATTTGATTTTGATTTGATTTTGATTTGATTTTGATTTGATTTTGATTTGATTTTGATTTGATTTTGATTTGATTTTGATTTGATTTTGATTTGATTTTGATTTGATTTTAATTTTTTTTTAATTTGATTTTGATTTGATTTTGATTTGATTTGATTCTATTCAATGAATCTATTTGGATTAGGGTTTAAATTGATTCAGATTTGATTTTGAATTGATTTCGGTTCGATTTCGATTCAATTGTGGATTTGAATTGGATTTGGATTAAGATTCGGTTTTGATTAAATTCGGATTTATTTTTGGGTTGGATTTGGAATGGATTCAGATTATATTTTGATTGGATTTAGATTCGGACTTAAATCGGATGACAATTGAATTGAATTTTTATTCGATTTGCATTTCTTTTTGTTTTGATATGAATTAAATTTGGATTCGGTTCAGATTGTATTCTAAATGGATTTTGGTTGTATTTGAAATAGATTTTGAATTGCTTTGGATTCGATCGGATTTGAATTGGATTTGGTTAGGATTTTGAATCGATTTGGGTGGGATATCAATCTGGGGTTGGATTTGGATTGAAGTTATGATTTAAATTTTATATGACTTGAGTTCAGTTTGGATTTTGATTTTAGTAGGTATGGATTAGCATTTTACTTCGATTTTATTGGAATTTAAGTCAAAATGATTGTTCATATTTGACTTCTGTATTTTGATTTAGAACAGGCTTGGGAACAACCTTCAAGTATTGTCTGTTGTCCCAATGGGATGAAGTTATTAGAAACAAGTTCGCACTTACACTTGCAGGTCGGTGGCCTTCCGCTCCAGACTCCCGTGTCCTGACAGAGCCGCTGCCCGTCCCCGATCAACGAGTGACCCACCGGGCACCGATAGCTGATGGCCGCCCCGATGGTGAAGTTTTTGCCCACAATCGTCGTGTTGACCAGCGCCTCCGGTGACCCGCAGCTCAGCGGCTTATGCTGGCAGATAAAGTTCAGATAGTCCAGATTGCAGCCGACATCGTTCCACAGCCAGCTGCGGCCCCCATCCAGCACGACACAGTTCTGCTCGCCGTTGTAGTTGTTGGGCTGGTCTTTGCCCCAGGTCGGCTTCAGCACCGTATCGCCTGCAATGCAAACACACAACAGATAGAGCGCGTTGTTAGTGCGGATGAAGATGATTAGATAAGCGCCCTCTGGAAATGGTGCCAGTCATAGTTCGAACGGGTGGCGAACCCCTCGCGTAGGCAAATTCACAACCATTTAGCATGAAATATGTGGAAGCACAATCGCCAGCGCCGCCGGCCCCATAGAATTGTATCTCATTGGCGGTTGCCGCTCGTGATATGTGGATGCATCTCGAAGGCAGCAGCATCTCCATCCGCACATCTTAACTAGTTGGGAGGCTGGGAAAAGTTCCCACCATTGTTTTTCGATCCGACCGACCGACCGCCCTCGAAAGCGAAAACAGAGATGAGCCCAAAAATATAACTCATCATAAATGCGAATGCGGAGCCGGCAGTTGCATTCATGCGTGGATGCATCATCATCATCATCATGCCTGCATGCATCGCAAATTGTTTGCAAATTGATTTCCCACATTCGGAGTAGAGAGATTCGAACTCCCGTAAAAAAAATAAAAATAACGGCACTTGGCCCCAGGGCGATGCTGCTGTAACTGCGTGCACTTACCGTTCACCCACTTCCAGGTACGAATCGTAATGCCGGGCTCCTTCTGCGCTCCGATCCACACCAGCTGCGTCCGCAGGTCCGTCTTACGTCGCTCCAGTTCGGAAATGATGTAATCCGTGGTGGCTCCGCGCATGTCGTGGATTAGATCTCCCCCTGAAATGATGGGCAAGACTTTAGTTGTTTCAGTATTTGAGTGCTACCCTAGGGCTAGGAAATTTTTGTATGGGATTTCATCAGATTTATTTTGGTCATACGAAAAGAGGTGGTACCACCGTTTAAAACCTTCCACGCCGCCGATGTAATTTCGCACGTCGTGTCGGTTCAAGATGTCTACATTATTCAACAGCGTATTATCAAATCCGGATAATTTTATAAAATGTGTAAATTAAAAAAAAAATCTCTAAAACAGTAAACCTCCGGAACAGTTGAAATGCTATTTTCTATATGTCAGTCGCTACTGAACCGATGTAGTCAATTCATGGACACACAAATTTGCCCGTCCTTCCTGATTTGTCTAAAATGTTGAGACCTCCTATCGAACCATAAACTTTTCTGGACCTCAAAACATCTGAAAAAGTACCAACGCATGTTGGTGCGCCCATTCAACAAACCAGTAGACGGCCGGAACGAAAAGTCCTCCATTGGTGTTCGTACCTTTCTTGACCTCGTCAACCAGGCTCAATCCGCCGCTGCACTATCAGGAAAGGTCCGAGTTCCGACGGACTTACCAATTTTCCCGATAAACCAGCTTTTTTCGGTAGCCGAACTGTCTTTCGCCTTTCCCAGGAATAAGAGGGGTTGGGATAGGGTATCCTATGACCAAGAATACTCACCCACCGGTCAAAATCCTGTTTCTTGATTTATTCATCCTAACCTAATCTTTCCGGACGAATAGCGAATACCAACATCTCCCCTCGAAATGGTTCCAAATACCGGCCATTCTTCGAGGTCTTCGAGAAGTTGACCAATCGCCGACTATGCGAAAAGCTTGAAGCAGAAGGACGGCATTCGGCAGCACATCTTCGGCCCTGGTTATGGAACGGGCTCCAATGTCGCTATTCTAGGAGACGTTCTCCGTTACGCCTTCGAGCAAGGTAAACACACGGATCTACTATCCCTCGAAACCTCGAAGCGGTTTAATCGTATACGGACACCTCTAGCTCTTACACGACGTAGCAAATGAGGGTTTCCGGGCAATATTCCGGCCTTTGTCTGGAACATTTGTGTGGTTATGTGAAAATTTCGAATTGTTTTTTGAAGTCAAATGTCTTAGAAATGCATGAAACGTCGAGATCTGGTGTTACTTAAAAATTATTTTTGAAAGAATTTACTTTTTAGGATTTGAATTTAATTGCTGAGATATTCATGACAATAGTACTGAAACATCGCTACCGGACTTCCTCCTGGAGTCCTTCCGGGACATCCTCCAAGAATTCTTCCGGAGCTTCCTTCAAGAATCCTTCTGGAATTTCCTTCAGGAATCCCTTCGATGCTTTCTCCAGAAATCGCTCCAGGACTTCCTCCAGAAATCCCTCCGAGATTTACTCCAGAAAACCTACCAGGACTTCTTCAAGAAATCCTTCCGGGACTTGCTCCAGGAATTCATCAAGGAGTTTCTCTAGGAATTCCTCTGGAAATTTCTCCCGCAAGGATTCCTGGAGAAATTCCCGGTTTCCTGGGGGATTTCATAGAAGCGTTCCCTGGAAGAATTCGTGGAGAAGTTTCCGGAAGAATCCGAAACAATCGCTAGTAGAATTAGTAAATTAATGATGGCATTAATTTTTCTAGGAATTTCCTTCGAAAGTTCTTTCCGGAATATTTTCAGAGTTTTTTTTAGGAATTTCCATACGAAATTTATACGTAAATTCTTTCGAAAATCGCTCGGAATTTTCTGGAAATGGATTTTCTCATGAACTCGCATTTTTTTGCGATTTCCTCTGGAAATACCTCCATTCTGAGGAATCCCTTTGGGGCTTCCTTCAGAAATCGTTCCGGGCCTTCCTCCAGGAATCCCTTCGGGAGTTTCTCTAGGAATTATTCCGGAGATTCCTCCAAAAAAATCCTCCAGAAATTCCTCCGCAGATTCCTCCAAGAATTCCTTCATAGGTTCCTCCAGGAATTCCTCTGGAGATTCCTGAAAGGATTCCTGTAGGAATTACCATAGGGATTCCTGACGAAGGTCCCGTATGGATTCCTGGAGGTAATCTCGGAAGGACTCCTGGAAAGGGTTCTAGAGGAATTCCTGGAGTAAGTCTAGGAGGGGTTCCTGCCGTGAAGTGCAAGGGAACTCTAGTATTTGTTGTTCTTTGTGATGGGGTTCCCTTGCTCCGGCCAACAGAAGTGCCGCATGAATTCCTGGAGGAAGTCTCGGAGGTATTCTTGCAACAAGTCCCGGAGGGATTCCTGGAGGAAGTCCCGGAGTGATTCCTAGAGTATGTCCCAAAGGGATTCCTAGAGGAAGTGACGGAGGCATTCCTGGAGGAAGTCCCGAAAAGATTCCTGGAAGGAGTTCCGAAGAGATTTTTGGAAGAAGTCCCGGGGGATTTGGAAGGAGTCCCATAGGGGTTTTTGGAAGTAGTTCAGGAGGGATTCCTGGAGGAAGTCCTTGAGGAATTCCCGAAGGAAGTCCTGAAGGGATTCCTAGGAGAAGTCCTGGAGGTATTTCTGGAGCAAGTCTTGAAGGGATTCTTGGAGGAAATGCCGCAGGGATTTCTGGAAGAAGTCCCGCAGGGATTCCCGGAAGAAGTCCCGCAGGGATTTTTAGAAGAAGTCCCGCAGGGATTTTCAGAAGAATTTCTGGAAAAAGTGCAGCAGGGATTCCTGGAAGAAATGCCGCAGGGATTCCTGTAGGGATTCTTGGAGGTAGTCCCGCAGGGATTCTTGAAAGAAGTCCCATAGGGACACTTGAAGAAAGTCCTGAAGGGATTCCTGGAAGAAGTGTCGCAGGAATTTCTGGTGGAAATCCCGGATGGATTCGTGGAGGACGTCCCGCAGAGATTTCTGGAGGAAGTAACGGAGGGATTCTCGGAGGAAATCCCGCAGTGCCGCACGAGCTCCTAGAAGAAGTCTCGGAGGGATTCTTGTGTGTAGCCTCACAGGGATTCTTGGAGAAATTCCAGCAGGGATTCCTGGCAGAAGTCCCGGAAGGATTTCTAGCGAAAGACCCGCAGGGATTCCTGGCGAAAGTCCTGGAAGGCTGGGTACTCTGGGTATCGCGTAGGAATACCTGGGGGAAGTCTGGAAAGGATGCCGGGGGAAAGTCCTGGAGGAAGACTCACAGAAGTCCCTGAGAGAGTCTGGGAGAATTCCTGGAGGAAGTTCCGGAGGGATGCTTGGCGTAAGTCCCGGAGGGATTTCTGGCGTAAGTCCCGAAGGGATTTCTAGCGGAAGTCCCGCAGGGATTGCTGGCGGAAGTCCTGGAGGGAGTTCTGACGGAAGTTCCGGAGGGATTTCTGGGGGATGTCCGGGCGGGATTCCTTGACGAAGTCTGGGCGGGATTCCTTGCGAAAGTCCCTGTTGGAATTCCTAGCGGAAGTCCGGAAGGAATTCCTGGTGGAAGTGAAGGAGGGATGCTCGGAGGCAATCCCTGTCCCTGAGGGATTCCTGGAAGAACTGCCACAGGGAATTCTGACGGAAGTCCCGGAGGGATTCCTGGTGGATTTCCCGGAGGGATTCCTGGAGGATGTCCTGAATGGATTTCTGGAGGAAGTCACGGAGGGATTCCTGGAGGAAGTCACGGTCATTTTGGAAAGTTTTGTGAGAAATCATGTTCATGCTGCGAAGTCCTGCAGAGATTCCTGGAGAAAGTCACGGGGGGATTCCTGGAAAAAGTCCCGGAGCGATTCCTGGAGCAAGTCC